>NW_026684250.1:0-1953 GCF_030247195.1 Topomyia yanbarensis | reverse complement strand
TATATTATTTTTTGATGTGTTAATTTTTCGCAAACGCATTGTTCTTGAACTTTCATCGAACACATTTTTACCGTAGCACTGATGTTTAATCCCTTTTGTTTGGACAGTTGAAAGTGATTTTTACAACAAAAATGGTTTTCTTCAAACCTAAATATCTTTAAGCATTGCAATTCGATTTTTAATATATCAATTCAATTTGAAAGACCAACAATTGGTTAGCCAAGGAGAATTAATAAATTTATTTATTTTTTAAAAGAGCAGTTGTTGAAACAAAATTGTTCATTAATTTTCAGAAAGAAGAGATAACAGCCCCAAGAGCGAAATCAACACTACCATGCAGTGAATTGTTTGAGTTTTGATGTCCAGTGGGCCGAATAAAAGCGCTTCGAATTAAATGATATTTTGCACCTCCGTAATGAGGGGCATTGCACTCCAGAAGTGCGCGAAGATTGTGAGAGTTCTACTGGACGACGCACAGTGTAGCTGTACAAAACCACAGTAAACAGGTTGAATAGAGTTTTCTCAAAATATTAAGTCTTAAGGACGAAAGAAAGATTTTTTACAGAACTTCAAAGGTGAAACAGATGATAAATTCTGGAAAAAAAACTGTGTTCAAACCTATGTTATTCAAATGAATATATCATTTTAGTTAAGATTCCGATTAGGGTCGAACTGATTTCATTAGCAAGGTTATTCGGGGGCCTATATTTTCCATTCGATTTAGCCAATACAAGATTTTCTTCTCACTCACTTTTTTTTTCAAAACAGTTAGGAAAGATCGCTTGTAGTTAATGACTCTTGAAAATTAGTGTATTTTTCGAAAATAAATGTCTTGTTTTGCCCCTTTCTGCCTCGAGGTAAAGGTGATTTTTCATGATATGTCCGAAGGAAACGCATGGTAGTGTTTGATTACCCAGGGTACGCAATATAATTTATAAATGTCTCTTAGCATTATCAACAATTGAAAAATGTGTATTCCGCTAAAAATTCACTAAACCAATTTTTTGAAAATGAATTTTCAGATATAGTGCATTTATATTCGTAAATGATTTTCAAACCACCCTAGGCGCCAAAATTTTGAATTTTAAACTATTTCAATATTTTTTTAATACGCATTTATAATTATATTTAGAAGATTGTGTAAAATTTCGGAATGGATCTCAAAGTACTTTACAGCGCATCGCTGGGCCTTTAGTGTAAAATTGTCTTGTTTTAATCTTATAAATGTAATATCTCGCAAAGTATTATGAGTTCCACTCCAAAATTTTTATACAATATTTTTAACATGATTCTAAGTATTTAAAGAAAAGATAAGCAAAAAATGGTCGAGCTTTGGGGGGGGGGGGGGGTGTTGGTGGTAAAGGTTTCAGCTAAAAAAAATCTCTTTTTTGCGATTTTTTTACAACTTTGGGTAAAGTGAATTGACCAAAACTTTAGTGTGTTATAATGTATCATTTCAATAACATTCTGTAATTTGTTCATGCAAAAATATCCACAAGCGACTCAAAGATGAAGCTTTTTGTAGAACGTCTCTGGAAAAACACGATTTGCGGTGTTACCTGCCATTCAAAACCTACTTCAGGTTCAACTGAGAATGCCTCAAAAAGCGGCCATCTTGGCAAACGAAAAAAGTGTTTTTTCTCACACCTTTGGGAAAATTTTCATAAGTTCTTCACACAAATTTGCAAGTTCTAGTTTTTTGTATTACTTGCTCCAAATCGTTGAAAGTTCAATTCCAATCATTCTTTAATAATCTTTAAAATAAATTTAATTCCAATCATTCTTCAATAATCTTTAAAAACGCTGTAGATTCTAAAATTGTCCAAATTGGTCAAGCGAACACTGAGATATAGCGATTTAAAAATATAGTATCGACTATTTTCGAGGAATGTTGGTGATCGTGTCAATAAAATTGTAAATATTTTTTTACAACTGCATTTAATTAGCATTTAT
>NW_026684249.1:0-2000 GCF_030247195.1 Topomyia yanbarensis | reverse complement strand
CCTTCCCCTATTCACCTATCATCCACAAAGCGCTCAACGAAGAGATAGATCGGCTACTCTCTTTGGGAATAATTGAAGAGCCAATGTCAGACTGGGCGCTCAATGCGGTCCTGATTAAAAAGCCGAATGGATCGATTCGGTTGTGTCTCGATGCGCGCAAACTGAACGCGCGAACGAAACGAAACATTCTTCGTCACGCGACACTACGAAATCGCCACTTCCGGCGAAGACCACCTACGGAGGCGGAAAAAAGAAGATTACTTACCGGAACAACGTGCAGATTCACACAAACCAATAAGTGACGAAATATACAACATTGTCAAGAAGAACCTATTGAAAGCATATGAAACCAGCTCTCGTCGATATAACCTTCGCAAGCGATCCAGACCTGAAGAGTTCAAAGTTGGACAACAAATTTATCGAAAAAATTTCAAACAATCAAACGCGGGGGAATATTATAATGCGAAGCTGGCACCAATGTACCTACCTTGTCGCGTAGTCGCTAAGCATGGGTCAAGTTCCTAAATTTTAGAATTTTAGAATTTTAGAATTTTAGAATTTTAGAATTTTAGAATTTTAGAATTTTAGAATTTTAGAATTTTAGAATTTTAGAATTTTAGAATTTTAGAATTTTAGAATTTTAGAATTTTAGAATTTTAGAATTTTAGAATTTTAGAATTTTAGAATTTTAGAATTTTAGAATTTTAGAATTTTAGAATTTTAGAATTTTAGAATTTTAGAATTTTAGAATTTTAGAATTTTAGAATTTTAGAATTTTAGAATTTTAGAATTTTAGAATTTTAGAATTTTAGAATTTTAGAATTTTAGAATTTTAGAATTTTAGAATTTTAGAATTTTAGAATTTTAGAATTTTAGAATTTTAGAATTTTAGAATTTTAGAATTTTAGAATTTTAGAATTTTAGAATTTTAGAATTTTAGAATTTTAGAATTTTAGAATTTTAGAATTTTAGAATTTTAGAATTTTAGAATTTTAGAATTTTAGAATTTTAGAATTTTAGAATTTTAGAATTTTAGAATTTTAGAATTTTAGAATTTTAGAATTTTAGAATTTTAGAATTTTAGAATTTTAGAATTTTAGAATTTTAGAATTTTAGAATTTTAGAATTTTAGAATTTTAGAATTTTAGAATTTTAGAATTTTAGAATTTTAGAATTTTAGAATTTTAGAATTTTAGAATTTTAGAATTTTAGAATTTTAGAATTTTAGAATTTTAGAATTTTAGAATTTTAGAATTTTAGAATTTTAGAATTTTAGAATTTTAGAATTTTAGAATTTTAGAATTTTAGAATTTTAGAATTTTAGAATTTTAGAATTTTAGAATTTTAGAATTTTAGAATTTTAGAATTTTAGAATTTTAGAATTTTAGAATTTTAGAATTTTAGAATTTTAGAATTTTAGAATTTTAGAATTTTAGAATTTTAGAATTTTAGAATTTTAGAATTTTAGAATTTTAGAATTTTAGAATTTTAGAATTTTAGAATTTTAGAATTTTAGAATTTTAGAATTTTAGAATTTTAGAATTTTAGAATTTTAGAATTTTAGAATTTTAGAATTTTAGAATTTTAGAATTTTAGAATTTTAGAATTTTAGAATTTTAGAATTTTAGAATTTTAGAATTTTAGAATTTTAGAATTTTAGAATTTTAGAATTTTAGAATTTTAGAATTTTAGAATTTTAGAATTTTAGAATTTTAGAATTTTAGAATTTTAGAATTTTAGAATTTTAGAATTTTAGAATTTTAGAATTTTAGAATTTTAGAATTTTAGAATTTTAGAATTTTAGAATTTTAGAATTTTAGAATTTTAGAATTTTAGAATTTTAGAATTTTAGAATTTTAGAATTTTAGAATTTTAGAATTTTAGAATTTTAGAATTTTAGAATTTTAGAATTTTAGAATTTTAGAATTTTAGAATTTTAGAATTTTAGAATTTTAGAATTTTAGAATTTTAGAATTTTAGAATTTTAGAATTTTAGAATT
>NW_026684248.1:0-2000 GCF_030247195.1 Topomyia yanbarensis | reverse complement strand
GGCATGTCCGGACAAGCGTAAAGTAACTTGTTACTTCATGCTGTCGGAAGACTAGATTCCTTGATTCAAAGTTTGAAAATTATCATCCTTTTTGATAATTTCCGAACTGCAACGAAATGTTATCGAACATTTCGGTCCTATTATCCTAGAGCCTTCATTACTTTATTTTATTATTTTTATTTTAGCTGCTTTTTTGTTCCGTTTGGTTTAGGTTACTGGTGTTTTCAAGGATGGATTAAATACCTGAACAGTAAAAAACCCTCGAAATAAGGCCGATACAAATATTTAAAAAAAAATTATGTCTCCATACCATTTATTTTTTCTGAAGGGGTCTTTGTGTTTTCTTGGGCGTTTTAGTTCTCTGATATTGCTTAGCTACTGCGCAACACGCAGTAGGTCGCCACATCAGAGAACTGAAACCTTCATCTGATAGTCGTTCGGATTTATAAAAGGTACGTGAATAATCAGTCCAATTACAATTTTAGAATCTTAGAATTCTTGAATTTTAGAACTTTAGAATTTTAGAATCTTAGAATTTTAGAATCTTAGAATTTTTGAGTTTTAGAATTTTAGAATTTTAGAATTTTAGAATTTTAGAATTTTAGAATTTTAGAATTTTAGAATTTTAGAATTTTAGAATTTTAGAATTTTAGAATTTTAGAATTTTAGAATTTTAGAATTTTAGAATTTTAGAATTTTAGAATTTTAGAATTTTAGAATTTTAGAATTTTAGAATTTTAGAATTTTAGAATTTTAGAATTTTAGAATTTTAGAATTTTAGAATTTTAGAATTTTAGAATTTTAGAATTTTAGAATTTTAGAATTTTAGAATTTTAGAATTTTAGAATTTTAGAATTTTAGAATTTTAGAATTTTAGAATTTTAGAATTTTAGAATTTTAGAATTTTAGAATTTTAGAATTTTAGAATTTTAGAATTTTAGAATTTTAGAATTTTAGAATTTTAGAATTTTAGAATTTTAGAATTTTAGAATTTTAGAATTTTAGAATTTTAGAATTTTAGAATTTTAGAATTTTAGAATTTTAGAATTTTAGAATTTTAGAATTTTAGAATTTTAGAATTTTAGAATTTTAGAATTTTAGAATTTTAGAATTTTAGAATTTTAGAATTTTAGAATTTTAGAATTTTAGAATTTTAGAATTTTAGAATTTTAGAATTTTAGAATTTTAGAATTTTAGAATTTTAGAATTTTAGAATTTTAGAATTTTAGAATTTTAGAATTTTAGAATTTTAGAATTTTAGAATTTTAGAATTTTAGAATTTTAGAATTTTAGAATTTTAGAATTTTAGAATTTTAGAATTTTAGAATTTTAGAATTTTAGAATTTTAGAATTTTAGAATTTTAGAATTTTAGAATTTTAGAATTTTAGAATTTTAGAATTTTAGAATTTTAGAATTTTAGAATTTTAGAATTTTAGAATTTTAGAATTTTAGAATTTTAGAATTTTAGAATTTTAGAATTTTAGAATTTTAGAATTTTAGAATTTTAGAATTTTAGAATTTTAGAATTTTAGAATTTTAGAATTTTAGAATTTTAGAATTTTAGAATTTTAGAATTTTAGAATTTTAGAATTTTAGAATTTTAGAATTTTAGAATTTTAGAATTTTAGAATTTTAGAATTTTAGAATTTTAGAATTTTAGAATTTTAGAATTTTAGAATTTTAGAATTTTAGAATTTTAGAATTTTAGAATTTTAGAATTTTAGAATTTTAGAATTTTAGAATTTTAGAATTTTAGAATTTTAGAATTTTAGAATTTTAGAATTTTAGAATTTTAGAATTTTAGAATTTTAGAATTTTAGAATTTTAGAATTTTAGAATTTTAGAATTTTAGAATTTTAGAATTTTAGAATTTTAGAATTTTAGAATTTTAGAATTTTAGAATTTTAGAATTTTAGAATTTTAGAATTTTAGAATTTTAGAATTTTAGAATTTTAGAATTTTAGAATTTTAGAATTTTAGAATTTTAGAATTTTAGAAT
>NW_026684247.1:0-2000 GCF_030247195.1 Topomyia yanbarensis | reverse complement strand
ATATTGAGGGGTTTGACGGTATTGCAAACATCATCAAGCATATTGCGTACATCAGTGCTACAGAACATCTGACAGACAATTGCTTTAAGATGGTTATTGCATTACGCCTCGATAGTGGTGCATCGAGGCGATCGAGAGGGCTTATGCGCCTTTTTTATGTTCTATGTTTCTCCATACTCTGCACCTGCGCATGCAAACGCTCAACCACTGGTCTGTGCGATTGGTTGGATGGTGTGGATTGACTTTTGCTATGTGCCGTGTTTGCATATATTGTTCCACAATTTGATGGCGGTATTCGTGGACGGGGCTCACAGTGGGAGTCATTGTGTGTCCATTTATCGGTCGACTTCGTCATCGTGCATATACTAATTAAATTAATTTAATAATTAAATTAAATTAATAAATACATAAGTAGAAACCTATTGGTCACAGAGAACAGACGTCCATCTTCAGTATTCAACTTGTGAAAAATCTCTAACGGTTTCGAAGGTAGTTGGGATATCCAAACCAGGTGCGCTACTGTCATCATTTTTTCTGTGGCTGAGTTCGAAAGCGTTGACAGCGGTTATTCCTCTACCCAGTCAAACTAGTCCGGAACCGGTTCGGACTTCCAGCTCAAATGCATCAACCGATAGAGTCGAAATCGGCTGTTTTCTTTGAGCAAGATTCCATATTGAATCCATTCAGGATTTCGAAACGGTTCCGGAATAGATTTCACAGATATCCCAACTATCTGGTTGGTGTGGCGGCGCTAGTGTTTATCGTATATTAATTCAACTATGTACACACGTTTTACATCTATATCTTCTATCTTCTATCTTCTATCTTCTATCTTCTATCTTCTATCTTCTATCTTCTATCTTCTATCTTCTATCTTCTATCTTCTATCTTCTATCTTCTATCTTCTATCTTCTATCTTCTATCTTCTATCTTCTATCTTCTATCTTCTATCTTCTATCTTCTATCTTCTATCTTCTATCTTCTATCTTCTATCTTCTATCTTCTATCTTCTATCTTCTATCTTCTATCTTCTATCTTCTATCTTCTATCTTCTATCTTCTATCTTCTATCTTCTATCTTCTATCTTCTATCTTCTATCTTCTATCTTCTATCTTCTATCTTCTATCTTCTATCTTCTATCTTCTATCTTCTATCTTCTATCTTCTATCTTCTATCTTCTATCTTCTATCTTCTATCTTCTATCTTCTATCTTCTATCTTCTATCTTCTATCTTCTATCTTCTATCTTCTATCTTCTATCTTCTATCTTCTATCTTCTATCTTCTATCTTCTATCTTCTATCTTCTATCTTCTATCTTCTATCTTCTATCTTCTATCTTCTATCTTCTATCTTCTATCTTCTATCTTCTATCTTCTATCTTCTATCTTCTATCTTCTATCTTCTATCTTCTATCTTCTATCTTCTATCTTCTATCTTCTATCTTCTATCTTCTATCTTCTATCTTCTATCTTCTATCTTCTATCTTCTATCTTCTATCTTCTATCTTCTATCTTCTATCTTCTATCTTCTATCTTCTATCTTCTATCTTCTATCTTCTATCTTCTATCTTCTATCTTCTATCTTCTATCTTCTATCTTCTATCTTCTATCTTCTATCTTCTATCTTCTATCTTCTATCTTCTATCTTCTATCTTCTATCTTCTATCTTCTATCTTCTATCTTCTATCTTCTATCTTCTATCTTCTATCTTCTATCTTCTATCTTCTATCTTCTATCTTCTATCTTCTATCTTCTATCTTCTATCTTCTATCTTCTATCTTCTATCTTCTATCTTCTATCTTCTATCTTCTATCTTCTATCTTCTATCTTCTATCTTCTATCTTCTATCTTCTATCTTCTATCTTCTATCTTCTATCTTCTATCTTCTATCTTCTATCTTCTATCTTCTATCTTCTATCTTCTATCTTCTATCTTCTATCTTCTATCTTCTATCTTCTATCTTCTATCTTCTATCTTCTATCTTCTATCTTCTATCTTCTA
>NW_026684246.1:0-126201 GCF_030247195.1 Topomyia yanbarensis | reverse complement strand
CATAGAAGGTGAAGGCCACTGTCTGAGTGCCCGTATCGACCTTCTCTTTTCCCTCCCTTTTGGAGGCCACTGTCTGGGTTTCTCTGTCGGACTTCTCCCGACATTCCACCCTCTTGGCATAAGCCTGCTTTTTCTGTCTTGCGACACGAACAGTTTTCCGGAGTTCCAGGAGACTGTTTTAACCCCTTGCTAATATTTTGCTTTGCGCTAGTGTACTCGATTATTGAATCGAGCTGCTCCACCACTTTGCGCATCGCAGATAGTGGCCTGTCCGGTGCGTTGGTAGGGCTATTTCCTACCGCTGCTGGGGGGTCACTGGTGCTTTCAGATGCAGCACTCATCGCTCCACTACTCTCCCCACGGGGGGAGACCTCGCCAAACCGCCTCTAGCGAAGGGGTTTGGCACCTCCGATTGTTTGTTGTTTTTATTTTTGCTCTCCATATCAAATCCCACGAGTAACGCGAGAATAAATGTCCGCCACGCCAGAGCTCCGCATTAGCGTGGTAAGGGACGCTTACTGTGGGGTTGCCCAGGTACCCCACAGGCTCCGTTAACGATCGAGCATCTTTTTCACCCCCTCGATCACTCATCCCTCGGCACGGGTCGCTTCACGCCTTGGAATTGGGGTTATGACCTACCTTGCTTTACGTGGTGACCTCGGCCCAGATCATCACAACCATCCTCCTTTACCAGGGCTTTGGACCTGTAGCTCTGGTTCTCAATAGTTCCATGTACGTATATTATTACAGACATGCCACTATTGAGATCCGTTATTCGCCAGCGGAGTTAGCTCTGAGGCAGGCTGATCGTAGACCTGCAATCTCGGCACTCCACCAGTATACCGGGCATCTGCCGTTTCTTGGCAGGGTTTTTCTCAGCATAGTGGCATCGCACGGGCGCGATGGAACGGCTACCAGCACATCCCCGCTTAGACTGTCGGTGTTGGCCTCCAGTCCCAGGGCCGCGGTGAAAGCTTCGCTGTCGAAGTGATTGGACGTCCACCCGCGTACCTGACAGGGATCTCCCGCCCTCGGATGCTGCACACCATAGTTGATCCTAAAGCGGATTGCTAAATGATCGCTATGGGTGTAGCCTTCGTCTACCCTCCATTCCATGCCTGGAACCAGACTCGGGCTGGCAAATGTTACGTCAATCCACGCCTCCACCCGTTTCTACGGAATGTACTAGTGGAGCCATTGTTAGCTAGCACAGTATCGAGTTTCGCAAGCGCCTCCATTAGCGCTTGGCCCCTGCTATTTGTACAGCTTACTTATGGCCGGACTCCAGGCAATTATAGCACCTATCCAGCCGATCTTCAGTTTACCTATCTCGGTAACCTTTTTGGCATCTGGTTTCAGTAGCCTGACGTAGGCTACTTGGGTGCCGGAGGGTCCCCCTCTCAAGCGCACAGAGGCCCGCTCGATTGTTACGTCGCAGTGCTCCTTGACGGCTGCGACGACATCGTCTGCGGTCGTGAACTCGTCCAGATGCTTACACTGGAGAGTCATTTCCGCCCCTAACGATCTCACCTGGGCGCCTTCACCCAGGACCTCTTGGGCCAATGCCTTGTATACCGCACTAGATTATGCGCCTTGCTTCAGCACCAAAAGCATTGCTCCTGTATTGGTGCGTCTCACGCTGCGCACGTCTTGCCCAAGGGCCGACAGGCTTTCGGCCGCCCTCATCGACTTTGGGACGTCGGCGTATTTGTCCTTGTCGGTCTTTAACCACAAGGCCTCGCCTCTGCCCTTGGCCTTCTTCGCATGCCGCGGTGCATCCGGTGTCGGTGTCGGCTTCTTCTTAGCGATCAGCGTCTAGGGGTTTACGCCCCCTGCCTCGGTTGCGCCGAGTTGCTGGCACCTTCTCTCTGCCCAGCGGGGTCATTTTCGCCCCGGTTTACCTCGACCAAACGGCGTTTGGCCGTGACGGTTACACGCCGTATGGTGTTGCTTTTTACACCCTCGCCTGGTGACTTCCTAGGGCGCTTCGCGTTCGACGTAGTCTTGCCCTTGCCCTTGCCCTTCGAGGGAACTCAGCCGCCGCTTCGAGCGAGTTGGCTGCTCCATAGAAGGGGAAGGGGAAGGCCCCTGTCTGGGTACCTATGTCGGCCTTCTTCCTTCCCTCCCTCTTGAAGGCCACTGTCTGGGTTCCTCTGTTGGACTTTTCTCCACACTCCACCCTCTTGGCGTAAGCCTGCTGTTCCTGTCTTGCAACACGAACAGCCTTCGGGAGTACCAGCAGGCTCTGTTTCAGCTCCTTGCTGATATTTTGTTTCGCGTTAGTGAACTCGATTATAGTATCGAGCTGCTCCACCACTTTGCGCATCGCTGATAGTGGCCCGTCCAGCGCGTTGGTAGAGCTATTTCCTACCACTGCTGGGGGGTCACTGGTGCTGTCGGATACAGCCCTCGTCTCTCCACTACTCTCCCCACTGGGGAGAGACCTCATCAAACCACCTTTAGCAAAGGGGTGTTCAGCACCTCCGTTTTTTGGTTTTTGTTATTTTTCACGTCGCTCATTGATCCCACGAGTCGCGCGAGAAAGAAAGGTCCGCCACGCCAGAGCTCCGCAGTAACGTGGTAAGGGACGCTTACTGTGGGGGTTGCCCAGGTATCCCACAGGCTCCGTTAACTCTCGAGCTTCTTTTTCACCCCCTCGATCACTCATCCCTCGGCACGGGTCGCTTCACGCCTTGGACTTGGGGTTATGACATATTTTGCTTTACGTGGTGACCGCGGCCCAGATCATCACAACCATCCTCCTTTACCAGGGCTTTGGACCTGTAGCTCTGGTTCTCAATAGTTCCAAGTACGTAGGTTATTACAGACATGCTACTATTGAGATCCGTCATTCGCTAGCGGATGACGGATACAAGGGAACCTAGGGAAGTGGCAAATTAGACAATCTGAATCTGCCGCCCAGATTGTCTTCGTAGGGGAAGAGTACTAAGCCCCGACTCACAGCTAACTCTCCGACTGCCATGGTCTGTGTGGAACTAGTAGTGTGCCGAGGAATAGTGCTGTAACCCTACTAAAGAAACTGAATTCTTAGTAGTTGAAATGAAGTGGGTGCTATGCACATAAACCCCTCTCCGAAGTAAAGCCGTAAGGTAGTGCCGGGTAGGAATCGCGCTCTGGGAAAGACCAGTAGTTTTTAGCGGATCGGGTTATGGCAAACTTAAACCCGTTCGCTGAGTAGGGTTCTGTTTTTTCGTACATTCTGAGTGCTTTTTTCAAAAGCTTTTTTCTGTCATCTGAAAAAAGCATGCACGCACACATACACACATATATACAGACATTGTGCCAATTTGTCGAGCTGAGTCGATTGGTATGTGAGACTCGGAAAATGTATTCAAAGTTTGAGCAAAACCTATACATTTCCATTGTAAGAATTATAAAAATCACTGCAAGGAAGTGACCAATTAGAATGAAAAGGGAGAGATTTAATTCCCTTGGAATAGACTTGATCTAAATGAGTTCAAATGTACCAAGCATTGAACTAAAATGAAGAACATTTTGAAATAATTTTGAGGACGCTTCCCAAAATTATCGAAATTAAGGATATGTCCTTTAAAATAGGGACGGTTGATAACCCTAGTCATATTGCATGCCTATTTGCAACACAGCACATAATACAAAAATTGCTAACAATGTTTTCAAATTTTCAGATTCGGCGGTATTATTCCACCAGTTGCTCAAGATTTCCATCGGAAACAAATCGAAAATGTTGTTCTGAAAACATTTCTGCAAGCTAATCTCCAGTTCAACGAGATAGATGCAATTGCTGTTACTAACAGACCAGGTAACATATAGTTATGTGATTTAGATTTTACAGTTTAGTAATTTTAGATTTGTTTTGATAGAATGGGTCACGTTTTGATTTTTTATTGTGAAATGGTTAGGAATCGAATCTTTCGCTACGTTCTATTTTTAATCGCAAGGGGATCGAAATCGCAACTACCCGCTATTCTAGATTTATGAAATTGAGTTTCGGATTTTTCTTTAGTTTTTTTTAAGTGCGATATTTGTGATTTTTGATGTTGTAGGGAGAGTCCATTCTACTTTTCTTCTCAAAAAATACACATACATGCAGAGCAGTGGCAATTGTGTAATTCATGCGGAGCCTCTTTTTATAATCTCTCGTATTTGCTTGAGCCAATTACCTACGTGCTTCTTATTGACGGCTCTGCCCGGAAAATCTGCTTCATGAATGGTGTTCGCGCGCGCACGTCTGGATTCTTCGGACACTTCTAAACACTTTCAATTTTATAAACGAAAAAAATACACTTTATTGCGCGAACTAAAAAACGTATTTTTTGGCGAACGAAAGACGTGTGTATCACGCGACGGTTTATTGGATCTGATTTATCCCTTCTACATATATAGATCAGCTGGCCGGCTGACGGGTAAAGCACAACGGCAAAAGGCCTGTTCGCCCTGGATCGGTTACTACCTGCACTCGTGTAGTGAGACAAACCAAGAAATGGTATGGGAAGGAGTGAGATCGCACTGATCGCAGATTGTGGATCATATTGGGGATGCACAAGATTCCCTGATTCTGACCTTCGTTTCTCGCTCGATCATATGCCGGCCGCCTTGGAATCTACTAGATTGCAATACTATAGCTATCCTATTCTGCCTACATTTATATGAGCTCAATTTTGTTTTGATTAACTTCGCTTACAACTAGTTCAAAAATGATACATAATGTATTTGGTTCTGTTGATATTTCTGGAATCGTCAACCTTGACCGAGTTTCGACGTTGCTTATATACTGCTGTTGCTGCTGCTGAGGTCTGCATCTGACCTATCTATGGTGATTTTGCTATTCTGCTTCCTGGATGACCTTGACACAGATAAACAGCTGATGTTGTGTCTGGCTGTCGATTGTGTGTTGACTTCTGGTCGCTAGTACTGGATCGGCTGCTGCTACGTTGACAATCTGCATGTCGACTGCATTGGAACTGCTGCGTGTATTTGATCGCCGCTTGCTCGCGGGTAACAAACATCTTGGTGCATCATCGGTGGTGATTAACTGTGCTGGATTATCTCGTTGATCTGCTTTCAGGTATGATTGATGGACCGGTGGACTTGCAGGATGGACATCGGATTGAACAGCGGGTCTGAGCCGCCGACTGGCTGGTGGAATGATGTTGGTGGGCGTCTGATTCAACGGGCCTGTGCCGCCGACTGGCTGACTGGTTGTCTTCGATGGTGGTGATATGCTGGAACATACATAGGGAACTTTTTAAGAGGAAAATGATTACAATAAAAAGACTTCCCTGGAACGGAGGCCCCTTGGCCTCCGCAATCGCCCTTTGGCGACGACGACCTGCATCTGTTTTTGTGATTTCTTCAGGTGACATTCCTTGGCATCTCTGAGATATACTAGGGTGCAGATCCATCTACGACGACTGCGACGAAGCCGCTACGTTGGTGAGACCGACTGGCGAGCTGGCCATGCCCGCTGACGATCGCGGCGTAGGGCGGGAAGGTTGAAGTGCGCACTTCCTCCTTCGAAAACGAATTTGATGATGTACCTCGAAATAGCCAAGCGTGTTTCTTGAATTAGAAGTTTGTTCGAACGAAGCGCGGCCGCGAGCACGCGCAGGCGCTGAGCGCCGATGTGGTTGACAGATCAACCGTACTGGAACTTTCTCGTACAAACAGATGCACCATGCATGCAATACAAAACCACCACCGAAACAACACAGTTACCTTAACTGATGATGAACAGCTTGAATAAGCGTTCGGAGCAACGGGAATACCAGAAGCTCAAGGATCAAGACGGAATGTGACTGGGAAAAAGACATTTCATTAGCTTTTTGAAATTCAAAGAAATACAAAACTTAACTGGTGTGCGGAGGCCTCCTGGCCTCCGCCGATGAAGGAGTCCTAGTTCTCCTCGGTTGGTAAAGAAATATTATCGCGGATGGGTAGCACGCATATCTTCGAGATTGCTCGTTGGTAGCTACCATCCTTTGTTCGTACTTTAACCACTCGTACATTCCCATCTGGACCTGTTTGAATCTCCGTCACACGCGCTAGGTGCCATTTCAACGGAGGCAAATTTTCTTCTTTGAGAACAACCATAGTGCCCACACGTATGTTGTCTTTTTGGCGTGTCCACTTCGTCCTATTGTGCAGATTCGACAAATACTGCGTCGACCATTTTTTCCACAGAACCTGTGTGAATCGCTGTGCCTTTTGCCAGGCGGACAGCCGATTTTCCGGGATCTCTCCAAGATCTGGTTCCGGAATTGCCATTAAGGGTCGCTGTATTAGAAAATGTCCTGGTGTCAGAGCTTCAAAATCGTCTGGGTCGTTGCTAACGGGGGTGAGCGGTCGTGAGTTCAGAATCGACTCAATCTGAATCAAGACTGTCTGCATTTCGTCGTACACCAAGGTATTCAAGCCAATCGTACGTTTGAAGAGTGTCTTAAACGATTTGACAGCGGATTCCCATAGCCCACCGAAGTTAGGAGAACGTGCTGGAATGAACCGAAACTCAATTCTGTCGTCTGCCGCCTCCTTTGCGACAGTGTTCTGGAACTGTTGGTTGTGAAACAGCTTGCGAAGTTCATCCAGCTCTCGTTTTGCACCAACAAAATTCTTTGCGTTGTCACACATTATCAGCTCGGGTTTTCCACGTCGAGCCGAGAAGCGCTTCAACGATGCTAGGAAGGCCTGCGTCGTAAGATCCGCGGCTATCTCTAAGTGTATCGCCTTGGTAGTAAGGCAAATGTAGACTGCGACGAAACATTTTACAGGCCGGCAACGACGATGTGGATAGACCACTGAAAATGGTCCGCAGTAATCAACTCCGACTCTTTGAAACGGCGAACAGGGAGTTACTCTTTCAGCCGGGAGATCAGCCATAATCTGGTCATGAACCTTTGGTCGAACTCGAAAACAAGCGACGCACTCGTGGATTACCTGTCGCACCAAGTTGCTGGTGTACACTGGCCAGAATCGCTCTCGCATTGCCGAAATTAACAGCTGCTGTCCCGCATGAAATAGTTTCCGATGGTAGTGAGTAACTACGATTTTCGTCAGCGGGTGATGTGGGTCGAGAATGTACGGATGCTTGCGATTCGGTGAAACTGATGCATGTCGTAACCGGCCGCCAACACACATCATGCCTTCATTGAGAATCGGCTTTAGTGACACAATGCGCGACGAGTCCCGCACGTGGGTTCGCTTGGACAAATCAGCAAGTTCTTGTGGAAAGCTTTCTTCTTGCGCAAGCCGAACCAATGCTCGCAGTGCATCGTCGAGCTCAGACGATGTGATCGGCCCATACCTTCTACAGTTGCGGTTGACAGCTTGTGCGTTGAACCGGAAACGGCGAATATAAGCCATAACGCGAACTAACTCCGACAGTGACGATCGTAGGTTGAAGATCTCACTGGGAGTGTTTGCCTGAAGGACTAACGTGGTGGTTTTCTCCTCCAAGTCAGCTGATGCAATGTCTTCTTCTCTAATCTGGCGGGGCTGAGGGCGATAGGCTTCTTCCAATAGCAACCAGCGAGGTCCGTCAAACCAAACATATTGGTACTGAAGCTGTGCTGGGATCATCCCACGCGAGACTAAATCTGCTGGATTTTCTACACCTGCGACGTGGTTCCATTCCATGGAGACTCGATTAGCGACAAATTGCTTCCATCTTGATGGCGATGACGAAAGCCAGCACTTAACGATCATCGAATCCGTCCAAAAGAATGATCTAACGGAGATGCGGAGACTTTGTACGACCTTTTCGTACAAGTGAGCGAGCAACAGTGCTGACGACAATTCCAAGCGAGGTATGGACTGCCTTTTCTTTTTCTTCTTCAGGTTTTCAAGTGGAGCAACCCGCGATTTGGATGTCAACAGCCGCACTGATACAGATCCAGTCTCTGTAACTGTCCTAATATAAATACAGGCTCCGTAAGCTGCTTCAGAGGCGTCACAAAACCCATGTAGCTCCTCTGCTACAATGTTGCTAGATATTCCAACCCACCGAGGAACAGAGAGGCTATCCAAACCAGCAAGGTTTCTCCGATACTCTTGCCAGTATTCCTGTAGCTCTGGCAGGAGAGGTTCATCCCAAGAACACTCTTGTTTCCATAACTCTTGGATGAATATTTTTGCTTGAATAATAACAGGCCCCACGAGGCCTAATGGGTCAAACAGTCGGGAGACGTCTGAGAGCACTATTCGTTTGGTGATTACAGCCGCGGAGTTCCAGGTTGGAATAGTGAATCGAAAGCTGTCGGTACTGGGTTCCCACACAAGTCCTAGCGTTTTGATGGTTGAACTAGACGAATCTAACTCTAGGATCGACCGATCGTCCCTCAACTGCTCAGGCACGTTCTGTAGGAGCTCCTTACTGTTGGAATTCCACTTGCGAAGTGAAAATCCTGCTGACTGTAAAAGCTCGACCAGCTGTTGGATCAACTTCCTTCCATCCTTCACGTCGTCTACACCTGAGAGCATATCGTCCACGTAGAAGTCCTGCTTGAGCACCTTAGCAAACTTTGCAGGCATTTTGTGGCCAGATAAGGCGCAGACGCGGTACCGTACGTAACGGTCGTCAATTCGAAAGTACGGACTGGCTCTTCGATAGAATCTCTCCACAAGATCCGTTGTAGCGGTTGATCCGTTGCCTGAACTCGAACCATTCGGTACATCTTGGCGATGTCGGCTACTATTGCAAATCGGTGGATACGGAAGCGTAACGTGATACTGAGGAGGTCTTCCTGAACAACGGGACCGACCATCAAGCCGTCGTTCAAAGAAATGCCCGTAGATGTTCGACAAGAGCCATCAAAAACTACTCGGAGTTTCGTGGTGGTACTGTCCGGCTTTAGAACAGCGTGGTGCGGTAAATAAAATGTCTTCCCTGCGGCGGTATCATCGATGACCTCTTTCATGTGGCCGAGAGTTTGGTATTCGTGTATAAACTGGGAATACAGCGTCTTCAGGTCTGGGTTAGCTGCAAATCGTCGTTCGAGTCCCATGAACCGTTTGAGAGCAGTTGCCCTTGAATCTCCCAATTTGCTGATAACGTATTCCTTCTTTGGCAGGGCCACAACAAATCTGCCATTCTCGTCTCTTACTGTAGTCTCCTTGAAAAACTGTTCGCAGGTGGTTTCTTCGACGGAATTGGTGCTGGCGGTTCGACAGGTCTCCAATTCCCAAAATCTGGTGAGCTGCTCTTTGATTTCCGCCGTCGAGCACACGTGAACCAGTGAACATCGCTCGCTATTTGTACTGTTGGGAACTCTTCCCGAGACTATCCACCCAAACACCGTATTCTGCAGAGTCGGTCCTGATGGTGTAGCCTTTTGTCGTTCATCTTTCAGCAAGTCCATGTAATATTCAGCTCCGATAATCAAATCGACCGGACCAGGCTCGTGAAACCTGGGATCGGCTATCAACGTCGAATCCGGAAGATCCCACTCGGCCGGATTGCAACTCGTCGTCGGAAGTAACACAGTCAGCTTTGGCAGCACATGGAACTGCATCTCTTCAGTGAATGGCGAAATGATCCTAGACCTAGGACCGACCTCTGCACTAACTAATTTGGTGGAAACCGATCGAGCTGATCCAATCCCTTGAACCGACAAATACGTAGGAGTCTCACGGAACTGTAGCTTGCTCGCAAAACTGGCAGTCATTAGACAGTGCTGGGAACACGAGTCTAGCAGAGCTCGTGCCAGCGTCGCTCTACCAAAACGATCTTTGATTGTAACGAGAGCGGTAGACAGAAGTATGTTGTGTGTAGGTGTGATGGGGAGTGCGACATAATTTTGACTTGTGGTGGGCGTGTTGGTGGCTGGAGATGTGTTGTTTGTGCGCTGCGAGCTGGCAGTGGTGGTGTGTGTGTGTTGGTTCGAATTGTGTTGCTTAGCCTTTGGCGGTCGCGATTGCTCGTCTTGTATCGGAGGTTTCGGCTGCGAGTGTGGAACGGAGGATCTGATAGTCCATGCAGCATGGAATGGTGCTTCTGTTGACAATGACGGCAGACCCCTCTTTCGCAGGAATTTGCATAATGTCCTGGACGCAGACAGTTTCGACACAGTCTGTGTTTAGCGACAGCCTCGACACGATCTGGAACGTTCATCCGTTGAAATGCAGAACACTGGAAAGCAGGATGCCACGATTCACTGCAGAATGCGCATCTGTTTGACGTTTTCACCACTGTGTGACAGACAGCTGGTTTCGAGGAACGATGATCGACGAAGTTGGATTTAGCAGGAGCCACTGACTGGAGTACATCACAATGATTGCGCAAGAAACCGAGCATAGCAGTATACGTGGGTACATCCTTTGAGTTGTGATGAGTTTCCCACTGCCGCAGCGTAGCGGAATCGAGCTTAGAACACAACATGTATGCGAGAATGGTGCTCCACTCGGAGGTGTTTTGCCCAATCTTGTCCAGCATCTGAAGGTTTTTCTCAAACTCGCTAATGAGACTGTTGAGTTTTTCATAGCTCTCTCTCTTGAGCCCTTCTGTAGCGAAAAGTGCGTCTAGATGAGCCTTCACAATCAACTTCTTGTTTTCATAACGATTCGCTAACATTTCCCACGCAACGTTGTAGTTTACGGCTGACAAGCCCACAGAACTAATCTCCTGCAATGCGTCTCCTGATAACGATGATCTCAAGTAGGTGAAACGGTCCATGTCGGTCAACTGAGGATTGTTGTGAATGAGGCTTTGAAAGGTGTCACGAAAGGTTACCCACTCGAAGATCTTACCACTGAACGACGGTAAACGGATTTCAGGTAGCTTCACTTTTGAAAATGTCGGCGTTGGGTGCACACCGAAAACATCATCTCCTGCAATTGACGAATGGGGACCTCTTTGTGATGGTGGCGTTGGTGGGGGTAGGAAATGTGGTAGCAAAGTCACAAGCGCCGCCTTCAGTGCGTAGAATCGATCACGAAATTCCTGCATAATACGATCATTTTCATCGTCCATATGTTCCAACGCCTCCTGCTTCAAGTCTGGGTCAGATTTAGCATGTTTCTGGACCTCAACATCTTCCAGCAGCAACTCAAGCTTACTCCGAACCACAACAAAATCCTTAAAATCTTCCTCAAGTCCATGCAGCCGAAGGTTCACTTGCCCGCTATCAGTCTCCTGGTCGTATTTCTGGAGAAAATGTTGCACGCTGTCGAAAGCCTTCACTATCTGGTGCTCCCGCTTACGAAGAGATCTAAGTTCTGCCATTTTGAATCACTGCACTTGGCCTGCACTCACCACACCGTTCACAAAATTCAAACCGTTTAATTGAAACAGCCACTGCACTCTTTAAAAATAAATTGACTGATCGACTCGACGCTCCACACTACTAATTCGCGAAACCGAAAATTGACAGAAAAGCCAAACTACAACAGAGGGAAACCAGACGGGAGGAAAGCAACAGGCGAAAAATCCAGCGGAACTTTCGAGACCAACTTTTATCAGGGACACACTTGCCAAAAACAAAATGCTCGCATAATCTTAATTATTTATTTTCCAGCCAACACAACATAACATGCGCCACATGCAAATGCGCCACCACACAAATATCATGCGCTATACTCCCTTTAATTCCGCTCGGAATCCCCGTCCGGGATAAATCTGCCGTTGCACGATGACCGCCTAATTGTTGTCGCCGCTGAATAGCTGCTGCAGAAACACGCGCTCCGATCCGCGATGGCGCCGAAGTCTTCTCACGATGGCATCAACTAGCGTCGAAAATGGTGATGCTCTTCTTCGCGCACTATCACCAGCCGCTTACCATGTCACTTGGCGGTCTTCGCATAGGGGTCAATGCCCGCTTGTAAAGTTCACTGACCGCACTTCAATCACGGAGATTGTCCACCGTTTTTAAACTGTCTTTTAGAAAGTGTCCGAGAACCACTTCACTGGATCGAAATCCGGCTCGAAGGACCAATGTTCGCGCGCGCACGTCTGGATTCTTCGGACACTTCTAAACACTTTCAATTTTATAAACGAAAAAAATACACTTTATTGCGCGAACTAAAAAACGTATTTTTTGGCGAACGAAAGACGTGTGTATCACGCGACGGTTTATTGGATCTGATTTATCCCTTCTACATATAAAGATCAGCTGGCCGGCTGACGGGTAAAGCACAACGGCAAAAGGCCTGTTCGCCCTGGATCGGTTACTACCTGCACTCGTGTAGTGAGACAAACCAAGAAATGGTATGGGAAGGAGTGAGATCGCACTGATCGCAGATTGTGGATCATATTGGGGATGCACAAGATTCCCTGATTCTGACCTTCGTTTCTCGCTCGATCAAATGGTAATTTCCCTTTGTTAGGAAACTTTAGGAAATTTTCAACAGCGGGGTAACCTGCAACATTTCAACATGTTTCTGTTCAGATGAATTTAACAACGCTAATACAGTTAACTCTCTCTATCTAGATATTTCTCTCTATCTCGATTGTTACGCAAGTCCTTTCAGATTACCTGTGAAAAATCCTCCATATCTCTATATTTTCTCCATCTCGATATCTCCTTATCTCGATGTATCTAGCTTGAAATTAACCTGTAATTTTCCCTCTCTATTCGACATTGTGATCTTTTCTTTCTGTTGCCACATCACATAGTTGATACAGAATGGAATGAAGATTGACGATTAGGGTATTTAGTCCGACGACTATTTGCTTGTTATGTATTGATATGTGGTTAGTAGAGGTATAGCATTAACGGATTGGATAAAATCAATAATGAATTTGTTCTCTTACAAAGACAGACATCAGGCATTGTAAAAAAAACTCGTGTTTGGCAAGTCCGATGCCTTAAGCGCAAACATTTTTCTAAAATACCACAAAGCTCCAAAAATTGTATTTTCTGTGCATAATCCTTGTTTAGATGGTTCTTAACAAGATATATTTTTTTCAGCGTTTCAAAAAAATCGATTCATGGTTGCAAAAAAATGGAGAAAAATGACATTTTAAAAATCGCTGCGGGTAAGACCGACACCCCAAAGTAGCAAGAGCGACATCCTTGTTAGCTTTCTTTTTGTTCAATTTTTTTCATTAAAAATGTGGTTCGATAGAAAGATGAACGGCCACTTTGTTTTCAGTAATGAGAGATGGCGTTTGGTCACGGCGTTTCGAAGGTCTATGCCTTCATCTTCTGGGCAAAACTACAATTTGAACAATAATTACATACAACATTCAATTTGCAAACACACAGATTACTTACAACACGAACAATATTATCTTAGTCAAGTTGGTTGCAATATTTAGACGGGAAAAACAACGCACTGATCTACACTGTAATGTCAAAATTAAGTTTGAATTTGATTTGAACTGCAAATTTGTTTGAATTCTGGCAACTTACACAGACGGTCCCCGCACACATCACTAGCAGACTGAGCAATGAAACGTTTAAAAAGCAAAAGTGTGTGTTGTAAACAGTATCGAGGTATGGAACAGATGGAAGTGGAAACAGCAATAATTTGACGTATGGGAAGCGAGCAGAAGAGAGTGAGCGAAGTTTATGCTTAATGAGAGAGAGAGAGAGAGAGAGAGAGAGAGAGAGAGAGAGAGAGAGAGAGAGAGAGAGAGAGAGAGAGAGAGAGTAGCACCCCAGAGTATGCTGCATTCAAATTAATAGTGTTAGTTCTGAAATTAATTGTTGAACCATCACTAAAAATGTGGCACATTTCCAAAATCTGTAAAGTTTGTAATCGTTTGTCAAGGTCTAAAATTGTTGTTTTTGATAGATCAAAGCTGTGCTCATTATCAATGTCATGAACCATTAGCGCTGTCTTTTTAAACTCGTCCGTATTGCTTGTCTCTCGCTCGCTGCTTGACGTTTTGAATTCATTGTACCGTTTTATGAGCGATCGGTGGCCAGACAGGCGCTGTTTGAGTTGTTGGGTAGTTAAACCTATGTAGGAACTATCACATCCTGTGCAGGGTATACGATAGATTACATTTCGTATTGAAAGAAGAGGAGTGGGATCTTTCAACTTGGAAAACAAAATTGCATTGGTTTTTGTACATTTGAAACCTAACCTTACATTTTCGTGATTCCTCTGAACGCTCCTGACAAGGGCGGGTGTGAGAGCATCTACGTGGTGGAGGGATCGATATACCGTTTGTTCGCTCTCGGGAGGGCGGTCATTTACTGTGCTGGGATTTTTGTTGACAAATCGATTGATCAGTCGATTTACAAGGGTGCTGGGATAATTGTTATTGCGCAAGTATTCTCGTACCGTTAGCTTATTTGGTTATCTGTTTTGTACGTTGATAGTCGAAATACTCTTGCAATGAACCCCATGGCTGTATTTAGCTTTTGCGTGAGCGGATGGAGAGAGAGAAAATTTAAAATTCGGCCAGATGCCACCGGCTTTTTTGTACCTGTCGGTAAAGAATCCTCTGCTCGTCCGTTCTTATCAGAACCATGTCAACCAAGGCAAACGATTGTTGCTCTCAATCTCACATGTAAACTGAATATGTGGAATTATAGGCATTCAGCGCACTCTTCACATGATCAACTTCATTAGCTGGGAGAGCGGTGATCAAATCATCCACATGTTTCTTTAAAAGGGGATAGGTATATTGATCGTCTTCAACACGTCATCTAGTAATGAATCCATTACTAGATCTGCCAAGGCAGAGGATAATGGATTACCCATTGCTGTTCCCGATTTCTGCCTGTAATATTCTCCGCGAAATACGAAATAACTGGAGGAGAGATTGAAATCGATGAGGTCTATGAAAGTTTTTTCATCTTTGATAGTTGTGTTTTTCTCTATCGAGCTCCAGTTATTGCACACCGCAAGTAAACAAACTAATGACATCGAACGAAACCAACACATGATTCGGGGGTAGTGTTGTGTTGTTTATGAATGAGCAAAACTCGTAAGAGTTTAGGACATTGTATTTGTTCTGATTGATCGATAGGCCGAGAATAACAGCTAAATACTTTGAGAGATCATATGTTGGGCAATTAATGCACGACAGGATGACCCTCAGCAGACTATTGGATTTATGTATTTTTGGAAGACCGTAACTTTTAGGGCATGTCGCGTGATGTTATTAATTGATGCCTGGTCTTTTTTGTTCCAATGGAGAAGACGTTTACGTACTAACCCAGTACACGTGCTATTAGTAGGTGTCCAAGCTACCACACGGGGTGCACTGGGGGCGAGTCGGGCTCGAATGGTGACGCTGCCATTAATACCGACTAAACTCCATTGGGTTCCGCCATCGTTCCCCCCAGGGACTACCTCTCGGTATTACTTCTGGGGGGATGGCTGTACTTGATGTACTCATTCACTCTCACTCACGCGTTCATACGTCCTGTATGAGGCTTACTTGGGTGCTCTCTCTATCGCACCTTGATTCACTCTCTAACACTCCACATGAGGCTGACTTTTGTGCTCACCTTTTTCGTTCCTTGCTAGGCTTATTTTTGTGCTCGCCTCTACCATACCATGTGAGGCTGACTTGGATGCTCTACCTATCACCTGGTTCACTCTCGATCGTGCCACTCTATTATACCCCTGTCACTCCCCCTGGCATCCCATGTGGGACATTTTTCTTAGGCCCCACTTCTGACATACCATGCGAGGCTGACTTGTGTGCTCACCTTTCTCATTCCTTGCTAAGCTTACTTTTGTGCTAGCCTTTACCATACCATGCGAGGCTGACTTTTATGATCACCCTTAACAAACCGTGTGAGACTGACTTGGATGCTCACCCTTTCACTCCTCTGCCACGCCACGAGGCATCGATAGCTAAGTCCCAACATATTACGCTACGACCCTCCCATCTTGGCATGAGGCAGTCCACATATACGCCTATACACTCGTTCTTCTGCCTTGCTTCGGAGTGGCTGGGTTTACCCCTTACGCGGTTGCCAGTCGTTGCGCCAAACCTGCCTGAGCATGGATAGACCATTCACTCACTTTTCTGCGCTCGGCTTTTTTCGCTCCAACTAACCAATCACTAGTTAGTTGTGCCCGTCGTCTGTTGCTCGGTTCGCCAAATTACCTGTAGCCTACTGGCCATCTGGGTGGTTGCAGTCGAGACTGCGTTCCACTTCTCCACCGATTGACACATCCGCTGAATAAGGGTATGAGGGGTTGTGTCCCAGCCACAGACATACGAACAGTATGTGTTCGGCAGTTTCGTCTACACCTGGGCAGTCCGGGCAGGCTGGGACCTCCGCGTGCCCGAAACTGTGGAGGTACTGTCAGAAACAGCCATGGCCTGACAGGAATTGTGTCAGATGGAAGTGAACTTCCCCATGGGGTCTGCCCACCCAGCTCGATATGCTACGTATCAGCCGGTGGGTCCACCTACCTTTCGAGGAGTTGTCCCACTCACGCTGCCATCTGGCGACCGAGGTCACCCTGGTGCGCTCGCGGGCTCTCCTATTTCCACGTAGCTCGAAGCACTCCTCATCTTCCCGAATCACAAGCCCGACTGGCATCATGCTCGCTATCACGCAGGATGCATCGTGTGATACCGTGCGGTAGGCAGATATCATTCTGAGGCACATCACGCGGTAGGTGCTCTCCAGTTTCTGTAGGTGTGCTCTTGACCACGACGGGTCGCCGTACCTGAGGATAGATACGGCAACGCCTGCCAGTAACCTACGTCTACTGGCGCACACCTTTGAGCTGTTGGACATCATTCTCGATAGTGCCGCAATAGCAGTTGTCGCTCTCTTGCATGTATTGTCGACGTGGCTGCCGAAGGTCAGCTTGTCGTCTATAATGACTCCGAGGGACTTCAGACTCCGCTGTGAGGTGATCACGACTTCTCCCACATGGATAACTGTTTGTTGTGCCGACTTGCGGTTGTTGACGATAACTACCTCCGTCTTATGCTGAGCGAGCTCCAGTCCTCTCGCGCTCATCGATTCCTCCACCGTGTTGATCGCGTGTTCTGCAGTTAGTTCTACCTCAGAGATGGACTCCCCGTAGACCTCCAAGGTACCGTCGTCTGCAAAGTCGACGATCTTGACTCCAGGAGGGAGCTTCAGTCTCAGAACCCCGTCATACATGAGGTTCCATAGCACCGGGCCTAGGATCGAGCCCTGCGGAACTCCGGCGGTGATCGGAACCCTTTTCTGACCGGCATCGGTCTCGTATAGCAGTACGCGGTTCTGGAAGTAGCTTTCCAGGATCCGGTACAGACCCACCGGTAGGCTAAGCCAGTGTAACGAGAGCGCGATGACATCCCAGCTTGCGCTGTTGAATGCGTTCTTCACGTCAAGTGTCACTAACGCACAATACCTTTTTTTTATTTTATTAACGACACTTTACACCGGCAGGTGCATTCGTGTCAAATAAGAAAAAAAAACATTACATTTCAACATAACATTCAATCAAAACGTATACTCATCTGTTTCCATCTATTTGGTGTTGCTGCTTCGTCGTTCTTTCTTTTGAATCTTGCGCTTTATTCGTACGCATGCCATCTCTATCCTTAATCACTTATTGTTACATATTTCGATACCACTTATTTGTTTTCTGTATTCTTCTTAGTTGCTCTTTCTGTTTCATCCACTTCATATGGTTCTAGCGATTTTTCTTCGTTTTCTTCAGCACTTTTAGATCCGCTACTTTTATAAATCTTCATATCTTCTTCGCTTTGTTTTCATCTGCTGCACTCACTCTTTCATCTTCATGATTTTTCGACACTTTTGTTTATACTTCTTCACTTCTCAGCCTTCCCGCAATCCTCACCGTCTGCGTCTACTTCTCCTTTAGTTTTCTTCCGGAACCTTCATGCTTTTTATCTGCCTTTTCTTCTACTCCGTGTCCATTATCTCCTTCTTCACAATCTTCGATGTAGATCTGCTTCTCTCAGGAACTCAAGCAGTCGTTTTTCGCTGTCTGAATCGTTGCCGCACGTATGCTAGTCTGATCAATGTTGAATTTTCTTCTAGAGGCTTCAAATTTTCTGCACTGCAGGATCACGTTCACGACCGTCCCGCAACATTCACAAATCGGCGGCGATGCTTTTTTTTAGTAGGAACTCGTGTGTTAGTCTGGTGTGGCCGATTCGAAGCCGAGTCAGCACTCGGTGGAGTTCTTCTGGTCAAGCCACGTTTTTGTAACAAATTTTATTTCTCTAAGTTTAACGTCTGTTAATTGCGCCCATCTAGCTTCCCAAAGTTGATGAAGCGTATGGGTTGTCGCTTTTATGGCATCTTTCTTTGGAATGGCGATATTTAGGGGCGTGATGCTTCGAGCTTCCCCGGCGAGTGGATCGGCTTCTTCGTTGCCACGGACGCCCATCTGGACCTGTTTGAATCTCCGTCACACGCGCTAGGTGCCATTTCAACGGAGGCAAATTTTCTTCTTTGAGAACAACCATAGTGCCCACACGTATGTTGTCTTTTTGGCGTGTCCACTTCGTCCTATTGTGCAGATTCGACAAATACTGCGTCGACCATTTTTTCCACAGAACCTGTGTGAATCGCTGTGCCTTTTGCCAGGCGGACAGCCGATTTTCCGGGATCTCTCCAAGATCTGGTTCCGGAATTGCCATTAAGGGTCGCTGTATTAGAAAATGTCCTGGTGTCAGAGCTTCAAAATCGTCTGGGTCGTTGCTAACGGGGGTGAGCGGTCGTGAGTTCAGAATCGACTCAATCTGAATCAAGACTGTCTGCATTTCGTCGTACACCAAGGTATTCAAGCCAATCGTACGTTTGAAGAGTGTCTTAAACGATTTGACAGCGGATTCCCATAGCCCACCGAAGTTAGGAGAACGTGCTGGAATGAACCGAAACTCAATTCTGTCGTCTGCCGCCTCCTTTGCGACAGTGTTCTGGAACTGTTGGTTGTGAAACAGCTTGCGAAGTTCATCCAGCTCTCGTTTTGCACCAACAAAATTCTTTGCGTTGTCACACATTATCAGCTCGGGTTTTCCACGTCGAGCCGAGAAGCGCTTCAACGATGCTAGGAAGGCCTGCGTCGTAAGATCCGCGGCTATCTCTAAGTGTATCGCCTTGGTAGTAAGGCAATTGTAGACTGCGACGAAACATTTTACAGGCCGGCAACGACGATGTGGATAGACCACTGAAAATGGTCCGCAGTAATCAACTCCGACTCTTTGAAACGGCGAACAGGGAGTTACTCTTTCAGCCGGGAGATCAGCCATAATCTGGTCATGAACCTTTGGTCGAACTCGAAAACAAGCGACGCACTCGTGGATTACCTGTCGCACCAAGTTGCTGGTGTACACTGGCCAGAATCGCTCTCGCATTGCCGAAATTAACAGCTGCTGTCCCGCATGAAATAGTTTCCGATGGTAGTGAGTAACTACGATTTTCGTCAGCGGGTGATGTGGGTCGAGAATGTACGGATGCTTGCGATTCGGTGAAACTGATGCATGTCGTAACCGGCCGCCAACACACATCATGCCTTCATTGAGAATCGGCTTTAGTGACACAATGCGCGACGAGTCCCGCACGTGGGTTCGCTTGGACAAATCAGCAAGTTCTTGTGGAAAGCTTTCTTCTTGCGCAAGCCGAACCAATGCTCGCAGTGCATCGTCGAGCTCAGACGATGTGATCGGCCCATACCTTCTACAGTTGCGGTTGACAGCTTGTGCGTTGAACCGGAAACGGCGAATATAAGCCATAACGCGAACTAACTCCGACAGTGACGATCGTAGGTTGAAGATCTCACTGGGAGTGTTTGCCTGAAGGACTAACGTGGTGGTTTTCTCCTCCAAGTCAGCTGATGCAATGTCTTCTTCTCTAATCTGGCGGGGCTGAGGGCGATAGGCTTCTTCCAATAGCAACCAGCGAGGTCCGTCAAACCAAACATATTGGTACTGAAGCTGTGCTGGGATCATCCCACGCGAGACTAAATCTGCTGGATTTTCTACACCTGCGACGTGGTTCCATTCCATGGAGACTCGATTAGCGACAAATTGCTTCCATCTTGATGGCGATGACGAAAGCCAGCACTTAACGATCATCGAATCCGTCCAAAAGAATGATCTAACGGAGATGCGGAGACTTTGTACGACCTTTTCGTACAAGTGAGCGAGCAACAGTGCTGACGACAATTCCAAGCGAGGTATGGACTGCCTTTTCTTTTTCTTCTTCAGGTTTTCAAGTGGAGCAACCCGCGATTTGGATGTCAACAGCCGCACTGATACAGATCCAGTCTCTGTAACTGTCCTAATATAAATACAGGCTCCGTAAGCTGCTTCAGAGGCGTCACAAAACCCATGTAGCTCCTCTGCTACAATGTTGCTAGATATTCCAACCCACCGAGGAACAGAGAGGCTATCCAAACCAGCAAGGTTTCTCCGATACTCTTGCCAGTATTCCTGTAGCTCTGGCAGGAGAGGTTCATCCCAAGAACACTCTTGTTTCCATAACTCTTGGATGAATATTTTTGCTTGAATAATAACAGGCCCCACGAGGCCTAATGGGTCAAACAGTCGGGAGACGTCTGAGAGCACTATTCGTTTGGTGATTACAGCCGCGGAGTTCCAGGTTGGAATAGTGAATCGAAAGCTGTCGGTACTGGGTTCCCACACAAGTCCTAGCGTTTTGATGGTTGAACTAGACGAATCTAACTCTAGGATCGACCGATCGTCCCTCAACTGCTCAGGCACGTTCTGTAGGAGCTCCTTACTGTTGGAATTCCACTTGCGAAGTGAAAATCCTGCTGACTGTAAAAGCTCGACCAGCTGTTGGATCAACTTCCTTCCATCCTTCACGTCGTCTACACCTGAGAGCATATCGTCCACGTAGAAGTCCTGCTTGAGCACCTTAGCAGCATCTGGATGCGTTTCCTCTCCTTCCTCGGCTAAACTTTGCAGGCATTTTGTGGCCAGATAAGGCGCAGACGCGGTACCGTACGTAACGGTCGTCAATTCGAAAGCACGGACTGGCTCTTCGATAGAATCTCTCCACAAGATCCGTTGTAGCGGTTGATCCGTTGCCTGAATTCGAACCATTCGGTACATCTTGGCGATGTCGGCTACTATTGCAAATCGGTGGATACGGAAGCGTAACGTGATACTGAGGAGGTCTTCCTGAACAACGGGACCGACCATCAAGCCGTCGTTCAAAGAAATGCCCGTAGATGTTCGACAAGAGCCATCAAAAACTACTCGGAGTTTCGTGGTGGTACTGTCCGGCTTTAGAACAGCGTGGTGCGGTAAATAAAATGTCTTCCCTGCGGCGGTATCATCGATGACCTCTTTCATGTGGCCGAGAGTTTGGTATTCGTGTATAAACTGGGAATACAGCGTCTTCAGGTCTGGGTTAGCTGCAAATCGTCGTTCGAGTCCCATGAACCGTTTGAGAGCAGTTGCCCTTGAATCTCCCAATTTGCTGATAACGTATTCCTTCTTTGGCAGGGCCACAACAAATCTGCCATTCTCGTCTCTTACTGTAGTCTCCTTGAAAAACTGTTCGCAGGTGGTTTCTTCGACGGAATTGGTGCTGGCGGTTCGACAGGTCTCCAATTCCCAAAATCTGGTGAGCTGCTCTTTGATTTCCGCCGTCGAGCACACGTGAACCAGTGAACATCGCTCGCTATTTGTACTGTTGGGAACTCTTCCCGAGACTATCCACCCAAACACCGTATTCTGCAGAGTCGGTCCTGATGGTGTAGCCTTTTGTCGTTCATCTTTCAGCAAGTCCATGTAATATTCAGCTCCGATAATCAAATCGACCGGACCAGGCTCGTGAAACCTGGGATCGGCTATCAACGTCGAATCCGGAAGATCCCACTCGGCCGGATTGCAACTCGTCGTCGGAAGTAACACAGTCAGCTTTGGCAGCACATGGAACTGCATCTCTTCAGTGAATGGCGAAATGATCCTAGACCTAGGACCGACCTCTGCACTAACTAATTTGGTGGAAACCGATCGAGCTGATCCAATCCCTTGAACCGACAAATACGTAGGAGTCTCACGGAACTGTAGCTTGCTCGCAAAACTGGCAGTCATTAGACAGTGCTGGGAACACGAGTCTAGCAGAGCTCGTGCCAGCGTCGCTCTACCAAAACGATCTTTGATTGTAACGAGAGCGGTAGACAGAAGTATGTTGTGTGTAGGTGTGATGGGGAGTGCGACATAATTTTGACTTGTGGTGGGCGTGTTGGTGGCTGGAGATGTGTTGTTTGTGCGCTGCGAGCTGGCAGTGGTGGTGTGTGTGTGTTGGTTCGAATTGTGTTGCTTAGCCTTTGGCGGTCGCGATTGCTCGTCTTGTATCGGAGGTTTCGGCTGCGAGTGTGGAACGGAGGATCTGATAGTCCATGCAGCATGGAATGGTGCTTCTGTTGACAATGACGGCAGACCCCTCTTTCGCAGGAATTTGCATAATGTCCTGGACGCAGACAGTTTCGACACAGTCTGTGTTTAGCGACAGCCTCGACACGATCTGGAACGTTCATCCGTTGAAATGCAGAACACTGGAAAGCAGGATGCCACGATTCACTGCAGAATGCGCATCTGTTTGACGTTTTCACCACTGTGTGACAGACAGCTGGTTTCGAGGAACGATGATCGACGAAGTTGGATTTAGCAGGAGCCACTGACTGGAGTACATCACAATGATTGCGCAAGAAACCGAGCATAGCAGTATACGTGGGTACATCCTTTGAGTTGTGATGAGTTTCCCACTGCCGCAGCGTATCGGAATCGAGCTTAGAACACAACATGTATGCGAGAATGGTGCTCCACTCGGAGGTGTTTTGCCCAATCTTGTCCAGCATCTGAAGGTTTTTCTCAAACTCGCTAATGAGACTGTTGAGTTTTTCATTGAGTTTTTGAGCCCTTCTGTAGCGAAAAGTGCGTCTAGATGAGCCTTCACAATCAACTTCTTGTTTTCATAACGATTCGCTAACATTTCCCACGCAACGTTGTAGTTTACGGCTGACAAGCCCACAGAACTAATCTCCTGCAATGCGTCTCCTGATAACGATGATCTCAAGTAGGTGAAACGGTCCATGTCGGTCAACTGAGGATTGTTGTGAATGAGGCTTTGAAAGGTGTCACGAAAGGTTACCCACTCGAAGATCTTACCACTGAACGACGGTAAACGGATTTCAGGTAGCTTCACTTTTGAAAATGTCGGCGTTGGGTGCACACCGAAAACATCATCTCCTGCAATTGACGAATGGGGACCTCTTTGTGATGGTGGCGTTGGTGGGGGTAGGAAATGTGGTAGCAAAGTCACAAGCGCCGCCTTCAGTGCGTAGAATCGATCACGAAATTCCTGCATAATACGATCATTTTCATCGTCCATATGTTCCAACGCCTCCTGCTTCAAGTCTGGGTCAGATTTAGCATGTTTCTGGACCTCAACATCTTCCAGCAGCAACTCAAGCTTACTCCGAACCACAACAAAATCCTTAAAATCTTCCTCAAGTCCATGCAGCCGAAGGTTCACTTGCCCGCTATCAGTCTCCTGGTCGTATTTCTGGAGAAAATGTTGCACGCTGTCGAAAGCCTTCACTATCTGGTGCTCCCGCTTACGAAGAGATCTAAGTTCTGCCATTTTGAATCACTGCACTTGGCCTGCACTCACCACACCGTTCACAAAATTCAAACCGTTTAATTGAAACAGCCACTGCACTCTTTAAAAATAAATTGACTGATCGACTCGACGCTCCACACTACTAATTCGCGAAACCGAAAATTGATAGAAAAGCCAAACTACAACAGAGGGAAACCAGACGGGAGGAAAGCAACAGGCGAAAAATCCAGCGGAACTTTCGAGACCAACTTTTATCAGGGACACACTTGCCAAAAACAAAATGCTCGCATAATCTTAATTATTTATTTTCCAGCCAACACAACATAACATGCGCCACATGCAAATGCGCCACCACACAAATATCATGCGCTATACTCCCTTTAATTCCGCTCGGAATCCCCGTCCGGGATAAATCTGCCGTTGCACGATGACCGCCTAATTGTTGTCGCCGCTGAATAGCTGCTGCAGAAACACGCGCTCCGATCCGCGATGGCGCCGAAGTCTTCTCACGATGGCATCAACTAGCGTCGAAAATGGTGATGCTCTTCTTCGCGCACTATCACCAGCCGCTTACCATGTCACTTGGCGGTCTTCGCATAGGGGTCAATGCCCGCTTGTAAAGTTCACTGACCGCACTTCAATCACGGAGATTGTCCACCGTTTTTAAACTGTCTTTTAGAAAGTGTCCGAGAACCACTTCACTGGATCGAAATCCGGCTCGAAGGACCAATGTTCGCGCGCGCACGTCTGGATTCTTCGGACACTTCTAAACACTTTCAATTTTATAAACGAAAAAAATACACTTTATTGCGCGAACTAAAAAACGTATTTTTTGGCGAACGAAAGACGTGTGTATCACGCGACGGTTTATTGGATCTGATTTATCCCTTCTACATATAAAGATCAGCTGGCCGGCTGACGGGTAAAGCACAACGGCAAAAGGCCTGTTCGCCCTGGATCGGTTACTACCTGCACTCGTGTAGTGAGACAAACCAAGAAATGGTATGGGAAGGAGTGAGATCGCACTGATCGCAGATTGTGGATCATATTGGGGATGCACAAGATTCCCTGATTCTGACCTTCGTTTCTCGCTCGATCAAATGGTAATTTCCCTTTGTTAGGAAACTTTAGGAAATTTTCAACAGCGGGGTAACCTGCAACATTTCAACATGTTTCTGTTCAGATGAATTTAACAACGCTAATACAGTTAACTCTCTCTCTATCTAGATATTTCTCTCTATCTCGATTGTTACGCAAGTCCTTTCAGATTACCTGTGAAAAATCCTCCATATCTCTATATTTTCTCCATCTCGATATCTCCTTATCTCGATGTATCTAGCTTGAAATTAACCTGTAATTTTCCCTCTCTATTCGACATTGTGATCTTTTCTTTCTGTTGCCACATCACATAGTTGATACAGAATGGAATGAAGATTGACGATTAGGGTATTTAGTCCGACGACTATTTGCTTGTTATGTATTGATATGTGGTTAGTAGAGGTATAGCATTAACGGATTGGATAAAATCAATAATGAATTTGTTCTCTTACAAAGACAGACATCAGGCATTGTAAAAAAAACTCGTGTTTGGCAAGTCCGATGCCTTAAGCGCAAACATTTTTCTAAAATACCACAAAGCTCCAAAAATTGTATTTTCTGTGCATAATCCTTGTTTAGATGGTTCTTAACAAGATATATTTTTTTCAGCGTTTCAAAAAAATCGATTCATGGTTGCAAAAAAATGGAGAAAAATGACATTTTAAAAATCGCTGCGGGTAAGACCGACACCCCAAAGTAGCAAGAGCGACATCCTTGTTAGCTTTCTTTTTGTTCAATTTTTTTCATTAAAAATGTGGTTCGATAGAAAGATGAACGGCCACTTTGTTTTCAGTAATGAGAGATGGCGTTTGGTCACGGCGTTTCGAAGGTCTATGCCTTCATCTTCTGGGCAAAACTACAATTTGAACAATAATTACATACAACATTCAATTTGCAAACACACAGATTACTTACAACACGAACAATATTATCTTAGTCAAGTTGGTTGCAATATTTAGACGGGAAAAACAACGCACTGATCTACACTGTAATGTCAAAATTAAGTTTGAATTTGATTTGAACTGCAAATTTGTTTGAATTCTGGCAACTTACACAGACGGTCCCCGCACACATCACTAGCAGACTGAGCAATGAAACGTTTAAAAAGCAAAAGTGTGTGTTGTAAACAGTATCGAGGTATGGAACAGATGGAAGTGGAAACAGCAATAATTTGACGTATGGGAAGCGAGCAGAAGAGAGTGAGCGAAGTTTATGCTTAATGAGAGAGAGAGAGAGAGAGAGAGAGAGAGAGAGAGTAGCACCCCAGAGTATCCTGCATTCAAATTAATAGTGTTAGTTCTGAAATTAATTGTTGAACCATCACTAAAAATGTGGCACATTTCCAAAATCTGTAAAGTTTGTAATCGTTTGTCAAGGTCTAAAATTGTTGTTTTTGATAGATCAAAGCTGTGCTCATTATCAATGTCATGAACCATTAGCGCTGTCTTTTTAAACTCGTCCGTATTGCTTGTCTCTCGCTCGCTGCTTGACGTTTTGAATTCATTGTACCGTTTTATGAGCGATCGGTGGCCAGACAGGCGCTGTTTCAGTTGTTGGGTAGTTAAACCTATGTAGGAACTATCACATCCTGTGCAGGGTATACGATAGATTACATTTCGTATTGAAAGAAGAGGAGTGGGATCTTTCAACTTGGAAAACAAAATTGCATTGGTTTTTGTACATTTGAAACCTAACCTTACATTTTCGTGATTCCTCTGAACGCTCCTGACAAGGGCGGGTGTGAGAGCATCTACGTGGTGGAGGGATCGATATACCGTTTGTTCGCTCTCGGGAGGGCGGTCATTTACTGTGCTGGGATTTTTGTTGACAAATCGATTGATCAGTCGATTTACAAGGGTGCTGGGATAATTGTTATTGCGCAAGTATTCTCGTACCGTTAGCTTATTTGGTTATCTGTTTTGTACGTTGATAGTCGAAATACTCTTGCAATGAACCCCATGGCTGTATTTAGCTTTTGCGTGAGCGGATGGAGAGAGAGAAAATTTAAAATTCGGCCAGATGCCACCGGCTTTTTTGTACCTGTCGGTAAAGAATCCTCTGCTCGTCCGTTCTTATCAGAACCATGTCAACCAAGGCAAACGATTGTTGCTCTCAATCTCACATGTAAACTGAATATGTGGAATTATAGGCATTCAGCGCACTCTTCACATGATCAACTTCATTAGCTGGGAGAGCGGTGATCAAATCATCCACATGTTTCTTTAAAAGGGGATAGGTATATTGATCGTCTTCAACACGTCATCTAGTAATGAATCCATTACTAGATCTGCCAAGGCAGAGGATAATGGATTACCCATTGCTGTTCCCGATTTCTGCCTGTAATATTCTCCGCGAAATACGAAATAACTGGAGGAGAGATTGAAATCGATGAGGTCTATGAAAGTTTTTTCATCTTTGATAGTTGTGTTTTTCTCTATCGAGCTCCAGTTATTGCACACCGCAAGTAAACAAACTAATGACATCGAACGAAACCAACACATGATTCGGGGGTAGTGTTGTGTTGTTTATGAATGAGCAAAACTCGTAAGAGTTTAGGACATTGTATTTGTTCTGATTGATCGATAGGCCGAGAATAACAGCTAAATACTTTGAGAGATCATATGTTGGGCAATTAATGCACGACAGGATGACCCTCAGCAGACTATTGGATTTATGTATTTTTGGAAGACCGTAACTTTTAGGGCATGTCGCGTGATGTTATTAATTGATGCCTGGTCTTTTTTGTTCCAATGGAGAAGACGTTTACGTACTAACCCAGTACACGTGCTATTAGTAGGTGTCCAAGCTACCACACGGGGTGCACTGGGGGCGAGTCGGGCTCGAATGGTGACGCTGCCATTAATACCGACTAAACTCCATTGGGTTCCGCCATCGTTCCCCCCAGGGACTACCTCTCGGTATTACTTCTGGGGGGATGGCTGTACTTGATGTACTCATTCACTCTCACTCACGCGTTCATACGTCCTGTATGAGGCTTACTTGGGTGCTCTCTCTATCGCACCTTGATTCACTCTCTAACACTCCACATGAGGCTGACTTTTGTGCTCACCTTTTTCGTTCCTTGCTAGGCTTATTTTTGTGCTCGCCTCTACCATACCATGTGAGGCTGACTTGGATGCTCTACCTATCACCTGGTTCACTCTCGATCGTGCCACTCTATTATACCCCTGTCACTCCCCCTGGCATCCCATGTGGGACATTTTTCTTAGGCCCCACTTCTGACATACCATGCGAGGCTGACTTGTGTGCTCACCTTTCTCATTCCTTGCTAAGCTTACTTTTGTGCTAGCCTTTACCATACCATGCGAGGCTGACTTTTATGATCACCCTTAACAAACCGTGTGAGACTGACTTGGATGCTCACCCTTTCACTCCTCTGCCACGCCACGAGGCATCGATAGCTAAGTCCCAACATATTACGCTACGACCCTCCCATCTTGGCATGAGGCAGTCCACATATACGCCTATACACTCGTTCTTCTGCCTTGCTTCGGAGTGACTGGGTTTACCCCTTACGCGGTTGCCAGTCGTTGCGCCAAACCTGCCTGAGCATGGATAGACCATTCACTCACTTTTCTGCGCTCGGCTTTTTTCGCTCCAACTAACCAATCACTAGTTAGTTGTGCCCGTCGTCTGTTGCTCGGTTCGCCAAATTACCTGTAGCCTACTGGCCATCTGGGTGGTTGCAGTCGAGACTGCGTTCCACTTCTCCACCGATTGACACATCCGCTGAATAAGGGTATGAGGGGTTGTGTCCCAGCCACAGACATACGAACAGTATGTGTTCGGCAGTTTTGTCTACACCTGGGCAGTCCGGGCAGGCTGGGACCTCCGCGTGCCCGAAACTGTGGAGGTACTGTCGGAAACAGCCATGGCCTGACAGGAATTGTGTCAGATGGAAGTGAACTTCCCCATGGGGTCTGCCCACCCAGCTCGATATGCTACGTATCAGCCGGTGGGTCCACCTACCTTTCGAGGAGTTGTCCCACTCACGCTGCCATCTGGCGACCGAGGTCACCCTGGTGCGCTCGCGGGCTCTCCTATTTCCACGTAGCTCGAAGCACTCCTCATCTTCCCGAATCACAAGCCCGACTGGCATCATGCTCGCTATCACGCAGGATGCATCGTGTGATACCGTGCGGTAGGCAGATATCATTCTGAGGCACATCACGCGGTAGGTGCTCTCCAGTTTCTGTAGGTGTGCTCTTGACCACGACGGGTCGCCGTACCTGAGGATAGATACGGCAACGCCTGCCAGTAACCTACGTCTACTGGCGCACACCTTTGAGCTGTTGGACATCATTCTCGATAGTGCCGCAATAGCAGTTGTCGCTCTCTTGCATGTATTGTCGACGTGGCTGCCGAAGGTCAGCTTGTCGTCTATAATGACTCCGAGGGACTTCAGACTCCGCTGTGAGGTGATCACGACTTCTCCCACATGGATAACTGTTTGTTGTGCCGACTTGCGGTTGTTGACGATAACTACCTCCGTCTTATGCTGAGCGAGCTCCAGTCCTCTCGCGCTCATCGATTCCTCCACCGTGTTGATCGCGTGTTCTGCAGTTAGTTCTACCTCAGAGATGGACTCCCCGTAGACCTCCAAGGTACCGTCGTCTGCAAAGTCGACGATCTTGACTCCAGGAGGGAGCTTCAGTCTCAGAACCCCGTCATACATGAGGTTCCATAGCACCGGGCCTAGGATCGAGCCCTGCGGAACTCCGGCGGTGATCGGAACCCTTTTCTGACCGGCATCGGTATCGTATAGCAGTACGCGGTTCTGGAAGTAGCTTTCCAGGATCCGGTACAGACCCACCGGTAGGCTAAGCCAGTGTAACGAGAGCGCGATGACATCCCAGCTTGCGCTGTTGAATGCGTTCTTCACGTCAAGTGTCACTAACGCACAATACCTTTTTTTTATTTTATTAACGACACTTTACACCGGCAGGTGCATTCGTGTCAAATAAGAAAAAAAAACATTACATTTCAACATAACATTCAATCAAAACGTATACTCATCTGTTTCCATCTATTTGGTGTTGCTGCTTCGTCGTTCTTTCTTTTGAATCTTGCGCTTTATTCGTACGCATGCCATCTCTATCCTTAATCACTTATTGTTACATATTTCGATACCACTTATTTGTTTTCTGTATTCTTCTTAGTTGCTCTTTCTGTTTCATCCACTTCATATGGTTCTAGCGATTTTTCTTCGTTTTCTTCAGCACTTTTAGATCCGCTACTTTTATAAATCTTCATATCTTCTTCGCTTTGTTTTCATCTGCTGCACTCACTCTTTCATCTTCATGATTTTTCGACACTTTTGTTTATACTTCTTCACTTCTCAGCCTTCCCGCAATCCTCACCGTCTGCGTCTACTTCTCCTTTAGTTTTCTTCCGGAACCTTCATGCTTTTTATCTGCCTTTTCTTCTACTCCGTGTCCATTATCTCCTTCTTCACAATCTTCGATGTAGATCTGCTTCTCTCAGGAACTCAAGCAGTCGTTTTTCGCTGTCTGAATCGTTGCCGCACGTATGCTAGTCTGATCAATGTTGAATTTTCTTCTAGAGGCTTCAAATTTTCTGCACTGCAGGATCACGTTCACGACCGTCCCGCAACATTCACAAATCGGCGGCGATGCTTTTTTTTAGTAGGAACTCGTGTGTTAGTCTGGTGTGGCCGATTCGAAGCCGAGTCAGCACTCGCTGATCGGTGGAGTTCTTCTGGTCAAGCCACGTTTTTGTAACAAATTTTATTTCTCTAAGTTTAACGTCTGTTAATTGCGCCCATCTAGCTTCCCAAAGTTGATGAAGCGTATGGGTTGTCGCTTTTATGGCATCTTTCTTTGGAATGGCGATATTTAGGGGCGTGATGCTTCGAGCTTCCCCGGCGAGTGGATCGGCTTCTTCGTTGCCACGGACGCCGGCGTGACCGGGGATCCAACATAAGTGAATTGGGCGGTGTCGTAGCTGGTTTTCGATTTCCTGAATCCATGGATGTTGCGATTTCCCGGTCTCTATGGCCGAGAGGCAGCTTGCTGAGTCAGACAATATGAGCAATTCGTTTGACAAATCAAGGTTGAGCGCCGATTTAATCGCATAGGCCTCCGCGGAAAAACACTACAATGCGAAGGAAGTCCTATCAATTCTTGCCGGTTTTCGCTGAATACCCCTGCTCCAACGGTATTGTCGCACTTAGATCCATCGGTATAGATAACCGTGGCACGGGGGAACTGATTGGCCAGCAATTCCTGTAAGACGGGTTGTACTACTGCGGTGGGATCTCCTGCTTTCAGTTGTCTTTTCACATCCCAGACAACACTTGGCTTGGGAACGTGCCACATACGGTTGCCGAGACGTTTCCGCACAGCAATTCTTGGAAGTTGCATACCAGCCACCTCAATAAGACGATCGGAAGCTCGTTGCACAACTGGAAGATCAATATTTTTGTAGTCTTTCTCCATGATGTGGGTTGCAGCACAAACTATCGCAAGGGTCATGAGGTCGAAAGGAAGTGTACCGGCTTCTGCCATTATTGCTGAAATCGGACTGGTGACATACGCACCTGACGCAAATCGGATCATCCGGTTATATATTGGTGCGAGTGTTTGTACGACCGTATCGTTTGCTCTACTAACGAGCACGATGCCGTAAAGAAGACGTGATGTAATGATTGCTGAACCAATACGCAGTAGCGAAGTCCGTTGCCCCCGAGGAGTTCTACCACCGCCCACTTGGCCACTGCTTTCACCGCGACTTGCAGATTACGGTATAAGGATTGCATTTTGTTCCTTCGTACTACGAGTAGGATATCGTCTGCGTATACGAGCACAGCGGCGGTTTTCGGAACTACTTTAAATATTGGCTGCATTGCTATAAGGAAGAGCGTTACTGAGAGCACTGACCCTTGGGGGACGCCGTTCTCCAGTGGCATTTCCCGAGACAGATGTCCTCCCACGTTAACTCGGAATTTTCTGTCGGCAAGAAAGCTGTTTAGTATATTGTACATCCGGAACCCTTTTCTGACCGGCATCGGTCTCGTATAGCAGTACGCGGTTCTGGAAGTAGCTTTCCAGGATCCGGTACAGACCCACCGGTAGGCTAAGCCAGTGTAACGAGAGCGCGATGACATCTCAGCTTGCGCTGTTGAATGCGTTCTTCACGTCAAGTGTCACTAACGCACAATACCTTTTTTTTTATTTTATTAACGACACTTTACACCGGCAGGTGCATTCGTGTCAAATAAGAAAAAAAACATTACATTTCAACACAACATTCAATCAAAACGTATACTCATCTGTTTCCATCTATTTGGTGTTGCTGCTTCGTCGTTCTTTCTTTTGAATCTTGCGCTTTATTCGTACGCATGCCATCTCTATCCTTAATCACTTATTGTTACATATTTCGATACCACTTATTTGTTTTCTGTATTCTTCTTAGTTGCTCTTTCTGTTTCATCCACTTCATATGGTTCTAGCGATTTTTCTTCGTTTTCTTCAGCACTTTTAGATCCGCTACTTTTATAAATCTTCATATCTTCTTCGCTTTGTTTTCATCTGCTGCACTCACTCTTTCATCTTCATGATTTTTCGACACGTTTGTTTATACTTCTTCACTTCTCAGCCTTCCCGCAATCCTCACCGTCTGCGTCTACTTCTCCTTTAGTTTTCTTCCGGAACCTTCATGCTTTTTATCTGCCTTTTCTTCTACTCCGTGTCCATTATCTCCTTCTTCACAATCTTCGATGTAGATCTGCTTCTCTCAGGAACTCAAGCAGTCGTTTTTCGCTGTCTGAATCGTTGCCGCACGTATGCTAGTCTGATCAATGTTGAATTTTCTTCTAGAGGCTTCAAATTTTCTGCACTGCAGGATCACGTTCACGACCGTCCCGCAACATTCACAAACCGGTGGCGATGCTTTTTTTTAGTAGGAACTCGTGTGTTAGTCTGGTGTGGCCGATTCGAAGCCGAGTCAGCACTCGCTGATCGGTGGAGTTCTTCTGGTCAAGCCACGTTTTTGTAACAAATTTTATTTCTCTAAGTTTAACGTCTGTTAATTGCGCCCATCTAGCTTCCCAAAGTTGATGAAGCGTATGGGTTGTCGCTTTTATGGCATCTTTCTTTGGAATGGCGATATTTAGGGGCGTGATGCTTCGAGCTTCCCCGGCGAGTGGATCGGCTTCTTCGTTGCCACGGACGCCGGCGTGACCGGGGATCCAACATAAGTGAATTGGGCGGTGTCGTAGCTGGTTTTCGATTTCCTGAATCCATGGATGTTGCGATTTCCCGGTCTCTATGGCCGAGAGGCAGCTTGCTGAGTCAGACAATATGAGCAATTCGTTTGACAAATCAAGGTTGAGCGCCGATTTAATCGCATAGGCCTCCGCGGAAAAACACTACAATGCGAAGGAAGTCCTATCAATTCTTGCCGGTTTTCGCTGAATACCCCTGCTCCAACGGTATTGTCGCACTTAGATCCATCGGTATAGATAACCGTGGCACGGGGGAACTGATTGGCCAGCAATTCCTGTAAGACGGGTTGTACTACTGCGGTGGGATCTCCTGCTTTCAGTTGTCTTTTCACATCCCAGACAACACTTGGCTTGGGAACGTGCCACATACGGTTGCCGAGACGTTTCCGCACAGCAATTCTTGGAAGTTGCATACCAGCCACCTCAATAAGACGATCGGAAGCTCGTTGCACAACTGGAAGATCAATATTTTTGTAGTCTTTCTCCATGATGTGGGTTGCAGCACAAACTATCGCAAGGGTCATGAGGTCGAAAGGAAGTGTACCGGCTTCTGCCATTATTGCTGAAATCGGACTGGTGACATACGCACCTGACGCAAATCGGATCATCCGGTTATATATTGGTGCGAGTGTTTGTACGACCGTATCGTTTGCTCTACTAACGAGCACGATGCCGTAAAGAAGACGTGATGTAATGATTGCTGAACCAATACGCAGTAGCGAAGTCCGTTGCCCCCGAGGAGTTCTACCACCGCCCACTTGGCCACTGCTTTCACCGCGACTTGCAGATTACGGTATAAGGATTGCATTTTGTTCCTTCGTACTACGAGTAGGATATCGTCTGCGTATACGAGCACAGCGGCGGTTTTCGGAACTACTTTAAATATTGGCTGCATTGCTATAAGGAAGAGCGTTACTGAGAGCACTGACCCTTGGGGGACGCCGTTCTTCAGTGGCATTTCCCGAGACAGATGTCCTCCCACGTTAACTCGGAATTTTCTGTCGGCAAGAAAGCTGTTTAGTATATTGTACATCCGCCCACCGATCTTCCATTTCAGGAGGCTACGCAATATACCAAATCTCCAGGTGGTGTCGTAGGCTTTCGAAAGATCGAGCGATGCGATCATGCAGTGTTCGTCGTTGTTGAGTAACGACCTATCCACTACTGGCACTACTATCCCGGTTCGCCAACTAGCTGGGAAGCAACCATTGCGCCATACTCTATTAAGCAGTCCCAGTAGCGCAGTCTTAACGGATAGGGGTAATTGTCGTAGCATAGGATACCCTACGGAATCTGGACCCGTAGAAACGCTGCGTCCTTTATCGAGAGCCCAAAGGAGCTCGTTCAAAGTGATATCCGAGTTATAAACCTCGTCAGCATCTGGTAGAACATCCACGCGAGCTCGTTCGGCTTTCTCCTTCATCTTTTGAAACGATGAAGTGTAGCTAGACGTCGCCGATCTCTCACTATAGTGCTTAGCTAGTTCTTCTGCTACTTCTTCCGCTTTGTCTGTATAACCATCAGATCGTTTGATTACAGCCGTGTGGTGCTGTCGCTTTCCCCTCAGAGCATTTACTGTTCGCCACATTTCTGTCGTCGTGCTGTTTGTAGATATTTTCCCGACGAATTCCTCCCACGATCGACATTTGTCATCTTTCACAGTTTTCTTTGCTGCTGCCCTGGCTTCTTGGAATTTTTCTAGTGCGTCAGTTGTATCTAATCCCGCTGCTCTGCTTCGTTTCAGTGATCTGAATAATTTTCGACGCTGCTTGACCGCCGTTTCCACTTCCGGACACCACCATGGTATCGATTTAGGACCGACTCGGCCGGATGTTTGAGGTATGCTAATTGTTGCTGCTGACAATAGCCGCTCCACGAACTCATCTACTTCGATTTCGTCGTCTGGTTTGATGCTGGCAGCCGTTAATAGACCTTTCTCGTCCGACCTAACCCCCTTTTTTCTTATTTTTATTCAAAAGACTACACATTTTTAAGAATATTTCCGCTGAAATGAGACTTTTTAGAGCTATCGTGATTTTTTAATGATTTTTTTAAATTTGAAAAATGCAAGAATGTTGAGTATTTTTTTCACCTTTGCAAGAATGGTGGGACTCAAAATATGTGTTTGAGCAGCACTGTTTTGTATATTTTTGCTTGGCTTCCTGGCAACGCAGCAAATGAAGTGGTGAGTCGCGGTACAAAGTTCATTGGTTATGTAAACAAACTAAAGTGAACCTCTCGGTGGAGAACGTTGCATGGTAATGTTTAACCTCACTTTTTTGACTGTTCAAAGAGATTGTTTCCATGATCTTGGAATTTTTGTTGATTCGATCATAGTATGAGAAACTTGGTTTGGTTCGCTGCCAAATGTTAACACTTTCCCAATAAGGTCGCTCAGCTGTATTTTTTAATTGATGTCGACATCATACATTGTTCCGTTAAATTTAACATTTTTACTTTTCTTGTACATGATTCATTGAAGAAGCAAGGAATTTCTAGCCAAACATTTGAAAAAGGCCTACTGCCAAATGCAAACAAATCGAATTTTGATGTTCTCTATTAAAATCCTGGGACAGAACCTGTGGATAGATGTTTTCTTTTTCTTTTTTCTGTTCATTTTATCTCTTGTCTTGCATAGCCACTCTTTCTTCCTCACATATTGTAAATGGACTGGCTACATTTGACAGTCCCCCCTGACTGCATTTGACGGTTCCCTTTGGCTGCATTTGACAGCTCCCCCTGTTCCCCCCAGTTAAAAACTATCTATCTGGCCATGTACATAAACATAACGCAACAATGGATTATGAAGAATTTTGATAATGATTTTATAACAAATTATAAAAGAGCCCGGCTGATATAAGAGTCCTAACTAGCAATACACTTATTATGAAATGATTATAAAGGATTATTATAACTGATTCCAAAAGGATTATAAAGGCAGTGAAATACGTACTCAATGAATCAAGGGGTGTGTCTGATGTAAACAATATGCGCAATCAAACTAAATAAAACAGTATTAAATTTTTAAATAGAATTATAATTAATTCGACCAAGACTTCTTTTGCCTTTTTCTCATTTTCAAATGTTTGGGTAGAATTTAGATTATTTTATCGTTGTTGCGATCAATTTCGTTGGGTTTGTTTTGTTCACAATGTTAGTCGCAGAGCATTTTGGTGATCTATGGCAATTGATGACCTTTACACCCCATACTAGGTCCGCTCCTGTTGCAGCTGTTTTGTCCTGACCGGCACCGAGTCAACCGATGGTCCAACCTGCGCCGCACTCGTCCGTCGCTATGTCAATGGCAGGGACTTGGATTAAAGGCCAAAATTTCAGCTACGGTTGGTGGTGTTGCTGCAATCGGTTTGCCTTCGGCCACGTTGGACATTCGGCTAACGGGAATATTCAGCGATTCCGATTCGAAGGAAGCAGCGCCAGTAGCAGACTGCTTCGGTTCAGCAATACGCTCCGGTATCGGACGAAGCTAACACTCCGACAGGACGAAGGTTTCAACGAGGGGCTCAGGCATAAGTAGCAGAGTCCTTGCACTTCCTGCTTGTCGAGTGAACAATTCCGACGAAACCACTGCCGCTCTCGCCAAGTTTGATCACCGTAATAAGTGCGACGTCAGCGGTATAGTGCCAGGATTAGTCGAGAACAGTGCCAGGACTGACTTGCCAAGAGCTACAAGATTAATTAGCAATGCGTTTTTATTTTAAAGTGACCATAGTATAAGGTAGAGGCTTTAGCCAGATGATTTATTCAGCAGAATAAGATAGCAAAATTACCCAAAACATAAGACCTGGCTGCCGAAGTGAATCCACACACATCATCACCTACAGAGGCAAGCAATATTGGAACGCAGCGAAATTCCTCACAATGAATTGAACTCTTTAGGTGAAATTCCATGAAGTACAATTTTCATAGCACAATTTAGTCGACCGAAATTGTAGGCCTCAGTCGAGAGAGAGACTGATAGAGTAGCAGCAGCTAGGAATTTTCTTTCGAAAGCTAGCAGCGGTTTCGCGTATCCTGCGCTAAGTAGAGAGTGTTAAGACAGATCTCCGAAACATGTCAAGTGCTATCAGATGAGAAAAAACGTCGCATCTATGACCAGTACGACAGGGACGGTCTGCTGACCAACGGTTCCGTCCGGTACCACCATAACACACGGCACCGGCGACACACACACACACACACATATATATATATATATATATATATATATATATATATATATATATATATATATATATATATATATATATATATATATATATATATATATATATATATATATATATATATATATATATATATATATATATATATATATATATATATATATATATATATATATATATATATATATATATATATATATATATATATATATATATATATATATATATATATATATATATATATATATATATATATATATATATATATATATATATATGTATATTCACAACATACTAATTACTTATCCTTCCGAAAAAGTAAATAAATTGACTATGCAATTTATCATTCGCTGCCTAGTTATTTCCTGCCAATTTGAACAAGACAGCAGTTGCAGAAAGCTTTATTGCGGTGCAAAAATGATGGCAACTCGGGATATAATATAAATTTACATATAATTTCTCCTCCCTGATATTCTTCCAGAATGTATAATGCTCTGCATTCTTATCACTCCTATCAAATCCTTCTTACTCCTTATCGTCAGTGCCGAGCACTGTTTTGCATTTGCCGGCTAAATCAACGACAATGCGATAATCGTCAATCGACGAAACTTTTGCTGTAATGGGACTTGAACACGAATAATAAATAATTGTTCCATTCGAAAGCGATAACCTTGTTGTCCTCATGTTTGCAGTCATCATACGCTGGTAGGCATTCTGACCAATGGAAACGTTTTTCGGTATGGGCATTGAACGATCATTTCAACAACTTATCATCGACCGAATTCGTTACCTATAAAGTTCAGGTAAACTTCACCACCTAAAAATGAGTAATAAATCGGCTCATCTTGTTAGGACTTAACCCACGAGCAAACAAACAAATGTGTACAAATCCTTATCCATCATCCAGAAAGCAATCGTTTTATAGCCCAATGCTTGATCTTACGATTCAGCATATGCCATCGGGTTTTGCATCCAGCGCCGATTGGTCAATGTATGAACCAGGGGTGACATTACGCATCTCGAAACGAAAGGTTTATTGTATTCAAGCTTGTGTGAAAAGGTCGATTCGAATTGGTTGCATAATGTGGCACCAGGTTCCCATTGTTCCAATCCTCATCCCTCTTGAGTTGATAGTCTTTCAAAGAGCATCGAAAGTATTCAAGTAATGTAAATTTTAAAAGTCCATGTAAACAAGTCTTAGGTAAACAAGCACACGGAACTGTCAGAAATGTGAGGTTATACAGTTTCATGCAATGCTCTATGTTTTTGACAGGTATATGAATGAATCATTTCAGCATCAGTGATGCCAGGTGTATTTAAACAATAGCCTGCAGTGTAAATATAAAAGTCTGCAGATTGCTACAAAAATCTTCAATAAATTTGACGTAGAAATGTAGTATGTATATATTTTAAATGATCAAAACTGTTGAAGGCTTGTGTATAAATTGGCTGGCATAGGCTTTGTTCTGCTAAATATTTGTAATCTGCAAAACATCTGCAGTGAAAATGCAAAATCTGCAGATTTACTAATATATATGCAGATCTGGCATCCTTCTAGTATTCCCCACAGGAAGTTCATCCAAATGGTGTAAAAATACGGGGAAACAAGGCAAGATAGGTATTCAGAATATGGGGTTAAATGAGCAGCTTGCACTATTTTTGATTTTTTCAATAGTTAGAGGTACCAAATCATTGCGGCAGTCGGCAGTAACGAATTGGGGATAAAAAAGGAAGCATCCTATCATATAAAATTTTTTGACGAGAAAGGTCTATTGTTCATATGTTGTCCAGTCTGCTTAGTCATAGAGCCATCTTCTCTGTTTGGTTGTAGCCTGAGAGGGTCCAGGTGGGTAGACGGTGATCGGAAAGTGATCGCTATTGTGGGTATCCGGGAGTATTCTCCAAATAAGTCTGGGTGCTAGCGTCTCGGAACATATCGAGAGGTCTATCGCTGAGGTGGATCCAGTTACTGGGTCAATCCGAGTGTGCGATCCATTGTTCAAAATAATCATTTGTTTGGCCAACGTTTTCTCGGCGATGAAGCGACCGAGCATGATCGTTTTTGTGGAACCCCAGGCAAGATGATGCGCGTTAAAGTCACCAAGTAATAACAAAGGTGTTGGTAGTAGCTCAAGTAAGTCATCTAGTTCTGATTGGCACTGCTGAGCGCTTGGGAGGATGTATATGGATATAACAGTCATTGGAGTCGGGAGATGAACTCGGACTGCGATCGCTTGGATGTTACTATTTATATCGATGCGCTCGAATGGCACCCCGTCTCGGATTGCAAGACCTACTCCTTGTTACCAATGCCGGCGGCTACCAGATTCTAGGAGCAAGTTGTAGTTTTTGCCAACGAAGTTTGCTGGAATTGCTCGGTGGTCCGCTTTTGTTTCTTGCAGAGCTATCACACACGGTTCGTACTGGCTGATTAAGAGTTTGAGCTCGTTGATGTTGGCACGTAAACCACGCACATTCCACTGTAATGCAAAGCACTTAGTGGTTTCATGGTGAAGTGTCGCAGATGACGATGCTGTTGACGATTTGTGCGTTCTTGATGAAAAGTCGACCGGGTTCCAGGAGGAAACAGAGGGTAATTGTAAAAGCGGATCGTTTTCGGGTGGTGGTTGTTGGGTGTACGTGTCTGGTCCCGTATATGCGTTCGTAGTGTATGAGCGAGGTGTGTTATGAATTGCTTTAGCAGTATGTAAGTGGTTGGTAGGCAGGGGGCTGTTTTTGTTATAATCGAGCGCAGAGCGAGATTCACTATCAGCGGGTTGGGGTAAGACTTCCCGGATAGATCCTCTCACTTGCTGCGCTCCCACTTCTGAGAGTGGAGGGGGTACTACACTTTCCCTCCCTCCAAATCGATCGTCGTAGTAATCCATATCGCTGGTTCGGTTGGCGTTGTTCGTCGCTAGTCGTTCACATGAATTAAGATCGTCGAACAGGTTGGCTAGGTGGCGCTTCATTAAACTCAACATCTTCGTCGGTATCCACAACCTCTTTTTCAGAGTATTCTGAATCCTCGGTGGTGGTTTTCTTCAGTGGCGGACTTCGTCGTTCAGGTGATGTTTCAGGCTTCTGATTCCCTAATATAATTTGACGTTTCGTTTTTTTGGTACTATCTCCTCGTTTTGAATCCGGAATAGCTGGTGATCTGGTGCGGAGTTGCATAGTCGATGGTGCTATTTGCAGCGTCGTTCGTGGTTCTCTCGTTGTTTGAGGTTTGGTTTGAGATTGCTCGTTTTGTGCTCTGACTTTTTGAATGTACGCTGTCATTTTGTCAATTTGTTCATCTTTTTTTAGTCGCTTCCAAAAGATGGTTGATCTGTGCTTCTTTTTCTTTTAGCTTTTTCTCTAGCTCGATAAATTTCAGCCGATCGGTATTTGGTTGTGCTGTGACTGTCGCGTAGCTTCCTCTGCCTTCTCCGACTCGTTTACGTGCTTCCGGGTATGTAATGTTATGATCCACCTTGACTCTTATTACTTGCATTTCCTGTTTGTAGATAGGACATTGACGGCTATTTGGACGATGAGGTCCCTCACAGTTTAGGCAGTATGCTGCTTCCTTGCACTCCTCGATCTGGTGTTCAGCGGAGCAGTTAAAACAGCGCTGCGGACTAGGACAACGAGCACGAGCGTGACCGTAGCTGAAACAACCAAAACATAGCAGCGGGTTTGGGTAATACGGACGGGTCGCAGTACGCAAAAGGCCAATTTTGACGTGAGTCGGATACGTGCACTTGTTGAAAGTTATAATAAGGGCGGGCATGTTGACACGGTTACCATTATCATTGCGAGTAATCCGTTGGACACGAATCACTCCTTGGCCAGTTAAACCATTCAAAATATCCTTCTCCTCAAGATGTATCAGATCGAAGCAAGAGATAACACATCGGCTGACATTCAAGTTGGGGTGCGGTTGGACGACTACTGCAGTACCATCAATTAAAGCAGACATTGTTAAAAGTTTTTGTACTTGAGCGGGATTACAGACTCTGATCGTATAGCTTGTACCTTGGGATGTACCTATAATAAATGGGTTTTTGGGTAATGGCGTGTCATCTTTTCCGGTTAACTGCAAAAACGTTAGTTCGCCGTACTGGTTCGTAGGATCCATGAACTGCGGTAACCTTCTTCCTGAAGATCCTCCAGGATCGCCGCTGCTGGCGGCCGCCATAGCCACCCTACTCTACCTGTTATACCACTCTAACACCTCGATGGACGTTGGATTTAGATGCGATATATAGTAACAACGGTCACCTGTTGTTTACCCCAGAGACAATAAGTATAGAGAAAAATTTTTTCCTACCTTATGCTCCTTCAACGCCGTGTCCAGATAATTTTGTAATACCCTGTAGACTACTCACACACTCCACACTACCTTCACCGGCCAATTTGCAAAAAAAAAAATATTTTGAAAAAACTTTTGGCAGCAAACAAAATTTGTGTTTTTAGCACTTTCGAGTATCGCTTTCCACTCGGGTTCCACTAAGCGCACACACAAAACTAGTAGCCTCGCCGTATTCAATGGGTCACACAGCAAAATAGAGCAGCGGCAAAATAGGTCCGCGTAATTGCGATGAAAATACGTTTTTCGGCCCTAATTCACCGATTTGGATCAAACTTTCACTGTCTCCACGTCCTTATAGTAGCTAACTTGCGAACGATTGGCTTTGATAAGCGAAGCGACCGCGAAAATCACCTATATCACTAATGTTATTTTTCGATGCGCGCGCGACTGTTGCTGCTGCTACAGTATCCCGAACTCGAATGTGGCACAATATCGAATGCCTCGCCTTTTTCGACATGGAGATGCAAGAATTTGGTGAATTTGGTGAGTCGTCCTCGCGCTTCATCGGACGGATTCGGAATAGTTGCAGGATTTAGTTTTAAGTTTTATTTCATGTAGACAATAGTCAGATGAAAGAATAAAGATAATAATAATAATAATAATAATAATAATAATAATAATAATAATAATAATAATAATAATAATAATAATAATAATAATAATAATAATAATAATAATAATAATAATAATAATAATAATAATAATAATAATAATAATAATAATAATAATAATAATAATAATAATAATAATAATAATAATAATAATAATAATAATAATAATTGTTGTTGTTGTTGTTGTTGTTTATTAACGACACTTTACACCTAAGGGTGCATTCGTGTCGGAAGAAAATTGGTTTCTATACTCGTATTAACATCTCATAATAATTTACAATTCAGTATTTTTATATTCGTTTGTACAAATTAGTTTCCTTGAGGAAGCTTAGCAGTTTGTCTTCGGTGTCCCCGTCGTTGCCTAGAGCCACTCGCAGGCTGGTCGAATCGATGTTGTGCATCCTTCTAGCATCGTCGTGTTTTCGGCACTGAAGAATTATATGACGTACATCTACGGTTACCCCGCAGCAGTCGCAAACTGGTGGGGTTTCTCTCTTCAGAAGGAAGTCGTGCGTCAATCGGGTATGCCCTATTCGCAACAGGGTGAGTACTCGTTGATCAGCCGAACTCTCGCGGTCAGTCCACTTTACCGTATCGAATTTTATTTCGCGAAGCTTCACTTCAGTGGATGCAGACCATCGACGGTACCAGTGATTTCGGATAGCTGATTTTGCCTGATTGTTGGCGTCTGCTCCCGGAATGGCTATTTGCAAAGGGGCATTACCCCTGGCTTCTCCTGCGAGGCGGTCTGCCTCTTCATTCCCGCGAATTCCAGCGTGTCCTGGAATCCAGCACAGATTGATTGGACGATGTCGTATCATGGTTTCAATCTCCTGGATCCACGGATGCTGGGACGTGCCAGCTTCAATTGCCGATAAACAACTGGCTGAGTCTGTCATTATTAGCAGATCGTTGGAAGTGTAGTACGAAGTTACCGCTGTTTTAATTGCAAACGCCTCGGCTGAGAACACGCTGCACTGTGGCGGAAGACCAGTCGACTGCTGGAGATGTTCTCCAAACATTCCCGCGCCTACTGCGTCGTCGTCTTTCGATCCGTCAGTATACACAACCGTTGAGTTGCTGAAGCGAGCATTCAGGAGCTCCTTAACGACAGGACGGACCACCTCAGAGGGATCTCCGGCATTCACACTTCTTTTGATATCCCACACGACGTGGGGCTGCGGCTCGTACCACTTTCGGGTGGCTAGTCGCGTTCGAGTACAAATATTTGGTAAGGGCATTCCGATCACCTCTGACAGTTCTTCGGAAGCTCGACGTACTAGTGGGAGATCCGCATTATCTCTGCTTTTTTCCAACAAACGGATGGACAATCGGGTTATGCTTTGGAGAACGAGGAGATCAAATGGTAAGGTGCCTGCTTCGGCCATGATGGCTAAGATCGGACTTGTAACGAATGCACCAGATGCAAATCTTACCATTCTGTTGTAGGCGGGCGCGAGAGTTTTGGTGACGACTTCTCCGCCCCGACTAACGAGTCCCATCCCATACAATAGTCGCGAAGTGACAATGGCGGAGCCGATTTGTAACAAAGAAGTCCGTTGACCACGTGGTAGCTTTGCTCCGATCATTTTCAGGATACGCAGCCTGGATTCACATGCCTTCTTCGTTAGCTTGCAATGCGCTTTGAAGTTCAGCGATCTGTCGAGAGTGATACCGAGGGTTTTCAGTTGATTTTGTGATGGTATAGCTACTGTATCTATCCTGATGGATTGCGTGGGCTCACGGCGGGCATTCGGGCTACAGTAAAAGATGCTGGATTTTGTTGCTGATATCGTGAATCCAACACTTTTCGCCCATCTATGAACGGCTTTTACTGCTGACTGTAGTTTCCGATAGAGTGGTTGTTCTTTTTTGCCCCGCACTACAAGAAGGATATCATCGGCGTACAATAGCACTGTCACGGTATTCGGAACCACCCGGAAGATAGGTTGGATTGCTACGAGGAATAGGGTAACTGAGAGCACAGAACCCTGTGGTACACCATTTTCCAGCGGCAGCTTGCGCGATAAATGCCCATCGACGTTTACCTGGAACGTTCGCTCTGAAAGAAAGCTAGTGAGCATGTTTATCATGTTTCCGCGTATCTGCCACTTTCGTAATGTTCGCAGGATGCCGTATCTCCAAGTGGTGTCGTACGCCTTAGCCAAATCAAGCGATGCTATCAGACAGTGCTCGTCACGGTCGGGTAATGACCTCTCCAACTCCGCAAAATATGTGTCAGTACCTCGGCCGGATCTGAAGGCATGTTGTCGAGTGTCTAGCCGCCCGTTCGATTCAAGCTCGGTAGTTAACCGTCGATTCACCATCCGCTCGAATACCTTCGCCATACAGCTCGTTAACGTGATCGGTCGGAAAGCAGATGGACCTGTGTCGCTCGAATTCGGCTTTGGGATTGGCACAATAATTCCAGTTCGCCAACAGGATGGAAATACGCCACTGCGCCAAACCCTGTTGAAAAGCTCCAATAAAGCAGTTTTCACCGACAATGGTAGTCGTTGTAGCATTGGATAGCCGACTGAATCCGGACCTGTAGAATTACTTCGTCCTCTGTCAAGCGCCCATACAAGCTCATTCAAAGTGAAGTCGGAGTTATAGATGCCGTCGGTCTCGGGTGAAAAGTTGAAACGGTTTCGTTCGGCCTTTTCCTTCTCAATTTGAAACGAAGGTGGGTAGCTGGATGTTGCCGATATTGCGCTGTAATGCTCTGCTAGTTCTTCAGCCACTTCTTCTGCATTATCCGTGTAGCCAGCTGAACGTTTAATGACGGCTGGGCGATGCTGACGTTTTCCTCTTAATGCTTTCACTGTCTGCCACATATCCGATGCAGTGGAGTTTGGGGATATTTTCGCGACGAATTCCTCCCACGATCGTTGTTTGGCATCACGGATTGATTTTCTTGATGCTGCCCGTGCTTCCTGAAAGCTTTTCAGTGCTTCAGGTTTTCGTGGGTCCTCCATTTCGATACGCTTCAGTGCTCTGAGTGCTTTTCTTCGACTTTTTATGGCTGCTTTTACCTCCGGACACCACCAAGGAACTGCCTTAGGTCCGACCTTTCCGCTGGTTCTGGGTATTGCAGTGTTTGCTGCAGTGATCAAATGATCGACAAAACGGTCGATTGACATTTCGACGCCCGGTTGTATGGCGTTGGCGGTCAATCGTTCGTAAGCTGTCCAGTCCGCTTGGTCATAAATCCATTGTCGCCTTTTTGTTGGAACATGTGAGAACCCGGGGATGGAAACGGTTATTGGCAGGTGGTCACTGTTATAGGTATCTGGAAGCGTTCGCCAGGTGAATTTCGAGGCCACAGTAACGGAGCAGATTGACAGGTCGATAGCTGAAGTAGCACCGGTGGCTGGGTCGACTCGTGTATGCGACCCATTGTTAAGTATAACTAGGTGTTCTTCCAACGTTTTTTCTGCGATGAATTGACCTAGTGCGGACGATTTGTTGGATCCCCAGCATAGGTGATGAGCATTGAAGTCACCTAGCACTAACATAGGACGTGGGAGCTGTTCGAGGAGGTCACATAGTTTTTCTTGGCACTGTTGGGTACTGGGAGGAATGTATATTGATACCACCGTCATTTGCTGTGGTAGTTGAACCCGAACTGCGATCGCTTGGATATCCTTATCGACGTCAATCCGCTCAAAGGGCACTCCATCCCTAATGGCCAGGCCCACTCCGTGTTGCCAGTGTCGACAGCTACCAGTCTGAAGCAACAGAGTATAGTTCTTGCCAATGAAGTCGGCTGGGATCACTCGATTGTCCACTTTGGTTTCCTGTAGTGCTATTAGGCTCGGTTCGTATTCAGTGATGAGCTGTTTAAGCTCGCTGACATTGGTTCGCAGCCCCCGAATGTTCCACTGAAGTGCGAAACATCTACTATCGCGTCTGGCGGAAGTCGTTGACGAAGACGATGATAAAGACGAAATAGACCTTCGATGTCCAGCTGGCACGTTGCGTGTGCTGATATCCACGGAACGATCGGTACTCTGGTACTGGTTGTGATGTTGCGATGTATCTTCGCCGGCGGAAAGCCAGGAGGAGAATTGCGAGGACTGTATATCAGGGAGGTAGGGACAGTCCTCTTCCCCCCGGTCGATCCCTTCATTATGAAGTGGGGAAGCTACTTTCTTCTCTTCTTCCCCAAACCGGTTACTCGTTGGACTCGAACTGGTTACATCTGCAACAGAGGAAGCAGCAGCAACATTTGCGCGTAGATGAAGCGATATTGGACTGACCTGTGGGACGTCTAGCCCCACAGTGCCAGCCGCTGTCGAAACAACTACACGATTACTTCCAGAACTACCGACAGCGACCGGCACTGGGGAAAGACTTTGTGTAGTTTTAGTGGATTGCTTCTTCGACGATCGGGTTGCTGATTCGTTGTGGTATAGTCTTGTCGATGTGCCTTCTCCGGGTGAAAGCAGCGGTTGGTGCCAAGGTTCAGCAAGAACAGTGTTGCCAACCGGATCTGTAAAAACGTTTAGCGCAGCAGTATCTGTGAAAGGGTTAGCAGACTTGAAACTGACCTGAGATAGGTCCAGCCCCACAGTGCCAACCGCTGTCGTACAAACTACACTATCATGTTCAAAAACACCGACTGCGATCGGCACTGGGGAAGGACTTCGTGTAGTTTTCGTTGATTGCTGCTTCGACGCTAGAGTTGCTGAGCCAACGTGGAACATTCCTGTAGATATGCCTTCTCCAGGTGAAAGCAATGGTTGGTTCCAGAGATGTATGGGTACGGTGATGTTAGTCGACTCTGTAAAGGAATTTAGCGCAGCAGTATCCGTAATAGGTTTGGCAAAGTCAGAACTGACCTGTGGAGGGTCAAGCCCCGCAGTGCCAACCGCTGTCGTACAAACTACACTATCATGTTTAAAAACACCGACTGCAGTCGGCACTGGGGAAAGGCTTCGTGTAGTTTTGCTGATCTCCTTCTGTTCGTCGCTCGGGATTCTTTTGTTTACTGGTTCGCAAGTTGTAGTGGTGAAATCGGTGTTCCTATCGGCCACAGAGGTGAATTCACTATCAACGGGTTGGGGTATGACGGCCCGGATAGTTCCTTCATCCTGCTGTGCTTGCGTTGGAAGGAGTACTACACTTTCCTCTCTTCCAAACCGATCTATCTCGTGGTCAGTATTCGTGCGTGGGTTGTCGTTGGTATCCAAACGTTGATGAAAATGAGAATTATCGAAGAGGCTGGCTAGGAGGCGTCTCGGTAATCTCAATTTCATCGTCTGAATATTCCATAGTTTCGTTGGTGGTAGTGGCAGCGGTTTTTTTTGGTGGTGGGCTTAGGTTATCCGGTGAGGTTGCCGTTGGTTTGCTGAACGGGGTTTGTTGTTTCTGTGGTCTTCCTCGTTTTGAGTCCGTATTTATCGCTGGTGAGTTGTTCCTGGATCGTGTTATTGGCCCGGCAGTCTGATTCGTTGGTTTTTGTTCTTTACTGTGCTGTGGTTTTTCTTGGCTGGCGGAATGTTGTTTGATGTACGCCATCATTTGCTCAATTTTCTCGTCCTTGCGTTTGTTCTCTGCCAGAAGCTTAACGATCTGCTCATCCTTCTTCTTCATTGTCTGCTCCAGTTCTTTCAATTTATTCAGGATCTCATTTGATTGCGCTGCAGCCTGGGCGTAACTTCCTAGATTTTGCTGTTCAGCTCGTTTGCGCGCTTCCGGGAATGTCAAATTGTCGCGGATTTTTATTTTTATAACCTCTACTTCCTTTTTGTAATTTGGACATTGGCGGCTTGTTGGTTGGTGATCTCCTTTACAATTTAGACAAAACTGGGGTGCTCGACATTTTTCTTCGCTTTGATGTTCTCCAGAGCAGTTAGGACAACGTTGCGGGCCAGGACAGCGAACACGCGTATGGCCGTATTTAAAGCAACCATAGCAGAGCATCGGGTTTGGGAAGTACGGGCGAGTTGGGACGCGAAGCAAACCGATCTTCATGTATTCCAGGTATGTGGTCTTGTAGAAAGTCAAGATGAGTGCTGGCGTATTCACTCTGTTTTCGGCTTCTTTACGTGTAATTCGCTGTACACGAATCACACCCTGGCTTATAATTTCTTGTAAAACCTCCTTCTCTTCCAAGTGAATCAGATCGTAGCAGGAAATTACGCATCTGCTTACGTTTAGATTCGGATGGGATTCAACCACAACATCAGTACCGTCAATGAGCTTGGTCATCTTCATTAGTTTGGTAACTTGGACTGGGTTCCGAACTCGAAGGGTATACCGTGTCCCTTGAGCTTCGGTATTCGCACCTTCAATTGGGCCTCCAGCGACAACCTCCACCGATTTACCAATGACGAACGGGTTTCTTGGCAATGGTACACCGTCTTTACCTGTCAGCTACAGGAATGTCAGTTCACCAAATTTGTTCGTCGGATCCATAAATTCCGGTAATCTCCTTTGGCTTGACCCTCCCGGATCACCGCTACTAGCGGCCGCCATCTTGGATTACACCACCAGACGTTGGAAACTGCTATGTGGCACGGTCACCCGATACCAACCCCAAATGGACAAAAAAGGTGAAGAAAAGGAAAGATCTTACCTTATTTGCCCCTTCAACGTCGACTTTTTCGAAGTGTTCCAACACTTTTGGGCCACACTGTAGACAGGCACAATCTCAGCTACCTTTTTTTCGCTTCTACGTTGCCTTCAATTAATTAAACGTGCAAAAAAAAATCACTTTTCAATTTTTTCCTTTTTTCGCTGTTTTGATACTTTTGGCACGCACTGTGGCGTCCAATTCGCACTGTACCGCACTGTACCACTCGTCACCGTCGCACACGCAGCCGGCACAGCCAGTGAATGAAATTAGCCGGGCGACCGCACTGGCAGCCACAGCGATGGCTGGTTGTTTTGGTTTTATTGCCGCGTGGGTAAACTAAACTCCACTTATTTCAGCCGTTTCTTCACCGATTTTCGTGAAACTTTCACTGTTAGTCACTGAAAAACCACTTCACTCGTGTTTTCGTTGAAAAATAAACCGCGAATATCGCGAAAAACACCGAAAAAACACTGTGTGAAATTTGCGTATACTCGTTGTATGTACCGTACGGAACGGTGTTTCCAACTCAGATGAATAATAATAATAATAATAATAATAATAATAATAATAATAATAATAATAATAATAATAATAATAATAATAATAATAATAATAATAATAATAATAATAATAATAATAATAATAATAATAATAATAATAATAATAATAATAATAATAATAATAATAATAATAATAATAATAATAATAATAATAATAATAATAATAATAATAATAATAATAATAATAATAATAATAATAATAATAATAATAATAATAATAATAATAATAATAATAATAATAATAATAATAATAATAATAATAATAATAATAATAATAATAATGTTGTTGTTGTTGTTGTTCTTTATTAAAGACACTTTACACCAGAAAGGTGCATTCGTGTCGGAAAAAATAGTTTCAATTTCGCTTTCATTAACATTGAAATAATAATTTACAATTCAGGTTTTCTTCAAATTTTTTTATACAAGTTTGCTTCTTTAAGGAACTTTAAAACTTTCTGCTCACTGTCGTTGTCGTTGCATAACGCCGCTCGTAAACTCGTCGGCTCGATGTCGTGCTTTTTCCTCGTTTCGTCGTATATCCTGCAGTGAAGGATCACATGACGAACGTCTAAGGTGACTCCACAGCAGTCGCATACTGGTGGAGAGGTCCTCTTCAGCAGGAATTCGTGCGTCAATCGGGTGTGCCCTATTCGCAATCGCGTTAGCACTCGTTGGTCCGCCGAATTCTCGCGGTCAGTCCACTTTGTTGTGTTGAATTTTACTTCGCGTAGTTTCACCTCGGTGGACGCTGACCACCGCTGGTACCATCGATTTCGGATAGTTGTTTTGATTTGACTAACGGCATCTGCTCCGGGAACGGATATATCCAATGGGGGAACGCCCCTGGCTTCTCCTGCAAGTCGGTTTGCTTCTTCGTTACCGCGGATGCCAGTGTGACCTGGGATCCAGCAAAGATTGATTGGACGGTTCCGAAGCATGTTTTCAATCTGTTGGATCCACGGGTGCTGGGATGTGCCGGCTTCGATTGCTGATAAACAGCTAGCCGAATCTGACATGATCAGCAAATCGATAGACGTGTGGTATGCTGTTAGCGCTGTTTTTATTGCAAATGCCTCGGCTGAGAAGACGCTGCATTTCTGTGGAAGACCTAGCGACTGTTGATAGTGTTCTCCGAAAACTCCCGCGCCGACAGCAATATCGTCTTTCGACACATCTGTGCAGACGACTGTTGATCGGCTGAAACGTTCTGTCAGTAGCTCCTGGACGACTGGACGGACAGTATCCGAAGGATCTCCGGCTTTTACGCGTTTCTTGATGTCCCACACGATCTGAGGTTTGGTTTCGTACCACTTCCGAGTAGTTAGCCGCGTGCGGGAGCAGATATTTGGAAGAGGCGTTCCGACCATCTCCATCAAACGACTGGAAGCTCGATGTACCAAGGGTAGAGCAGCATTATTAACATACTACTATTCTCTAACATACGGATAGCCAATCGTGCGATGGTTTGGAGGACAAGCAGATCGAATGGCAAAGTACCTGCTTCAGCCATAATGGCTAGAATTGGACTCGTGACGTATGCACCGGATGCAAACCTTACCATCCTGTTGTATGTAGGTGCGAGCGTTTGGACGATGGCATCTCCTCCTCTGCTTACGAGCCCCATGCCATATAGTAATCGAGAGGTGACAATTGCTGACCCGATTTGAAGTAAAGAAGCGCGTTGACCACGGGGTAGCTTGGCGCCAATCATCTTCAAGATACGCAGCCTGGATTCGCACGTCTTCTTCGTCATTTTGCAATGCGCTTTAAAGTTGAGCGATCAGTCGAGAGTAACACCGAGGGTTCTCAGCAGCGTTTGTGTTGGAACGGCTACACCATCTACCTTTATCGCCTGTATGGGTTCACGGCGTACGTTAGGGCTGCAATAGAAGATGCTGGATTTCGTTGCAGATATCGTAAATCCAACACTTCTCGACCATTTATCGACGGCTTTCACTGCGGCCTGAAGTTTTCGGTGGAGCGACTGGTCTTTCTTCCCCCATACAAGGAGCAGGATATCGTCTTGTACGGAATTCGGAACGACACGGAAGATGGGTTGGATAGCCACGAGAAATAGTGTAACAGAGAGCACTGAGCCCTGCGGCACACCATTTTCCAGCGGATGTGCTGGCGACAAATGCCCCTCTACGTTGACCTGGAACGTTCTCTCTGCCAGAAAACTGTTGACAATGTTTATCATCCTTCCGCGTATTTGCCATTTCTGCAGTGTTCGTAGGATGCCATATCTCCAAGTGGTGTCGTACGCTTTGGCCAAATCTGCGCCATATTCTGTTGAAAAGTTCCAACATGGCAGTTTTCACAGACAATGGCAGTCGCTGAAGCATTGGATAGCCGATGCAGTCCGGTCCTGAAGAGAAACTTCTTCCTCTGTCTAGTGCCCACAGCAACTCATTCAGGGTGAAGTCCGAATTGTAAATATCATCGCTATCTGGCGAGAAGTTTATGCGGTTTCGTTCGGCCTTTTCTTTCTCCCTCTGGAACAACGATGAATAGCTGGAGGTTGCGGATCTTTCGCTGTAGTGTTGCGCCAGTTCTTCAGCTATTTCTTCTGGCTTATCCGTGTAACCATCGGACCGCTTGATGACAGTTGGGCGGTGTTGGCGTTTCCCTCTCAACGTGTTCACTGTCTGCCACATCTCCGACGTAGTTGAACTTGGAGATATCTTCGCGACGAAGTCTTCCCATGATTTTTTCTTGGCGTCATGGATAGACTTTCTTGCTGCTGCCCGTGATTCCTGGAAGCTTTTCAGTGCATCCGCTATTCGTGGGTCCTCTGCTGGTATACGCTTCAGTGCTCTAAGTGCCTTTCTCCGATTTTTAATAGCTGCTTTCACCTCCGGACACCACCACGGAACCGCTTTGGGACCGACTCTGCCGGTAGTGCAAGGTATCGCGGTGTTTGCTGCTCTAATCAACCGGTCAACGAAACAGTCGATTGATATTTCGACGCCCGGTCGAATAGCGTTGACGGTCAATCGCTCGTAGGTTGTCCAATCTGCTTGGTCGTAAATCCATTTCTGTCTTTTCGTTGGGATAGTCGACAGTCCGGGAATGGAAATGAGGATGGGAAAATGATCACTGCTGTGGGTGTCCGGAAGTGTTCGCCAAACAAATTTCGAAGCCACCGATTCTGAGCAGATCGAGAGGTCAATAGCCGAAGTAATACCCGTAGCTGGATCAATCCGAGTGTGCGATCCGTCGTTGAGGATGAGTAATCGTTCCGATAGCGTTTTTTCGGCGATGAAGTGGCCTAATACGGTAGATTTCGTAGAACCCCAGCAAATATGGTGCGCGTTAAAGTCGCCTAGTACCAGCACTGGACGTGGAAGCTTTTCGAGGAAGTCACCCAGCTGTTCTTGACACTGTTGAGTATTGGGAGGGACGTAGATCGACACCACCGTCATTTGTTGTGGCAGTTGAATCCGAACTGCGATAGCTTGTATACTGTCGTCGATATCAATTCGTTCAAATGGAACACCATCCCGAATGGCAAGACCTACTCCTTGTTGCCAGTATCGACAACTCCCAGTTTTCAGCAAAAGAGTGTAGTTGTTTCCGATGAAATCTGCTGCGACTACTCGGTTGTCAACTTTTGTTTCCTGAAGCGCTATCAGGCTCGGTTCGTACTCGCAGATCAGCTGTTTAAGCTCGCTGATGTTGGTTCGCAGGCCCCGGATGTTCCATTGAAGGGCGAAGCATCTGCTGTCTCGATTGGCGAAAGTCGCTGACGAAGACGATGTTGATGGCGAAGGTGATTGCCTGCGAGTTCTTGCCGGTGTGTTTCGTTGGTACCGGGACGTGGTTGCGCTGATTTCAACCGGGATATCGGAGCTCTGATGCTGCTGCTGTTGTTGCGGTGTATCTTCGCCGGCGGAAAGCCAGGAGGAGAATTGCGAGGACTGTATATCTGGGAAGTAGGGATAGTCCTCTTCCCCCCGATCAATCCCTTCATGATGAAGTGGGGAAGCTACTTTCTTCTCTTCTTCCCCAAACCGGTTACTGCTGGTCGCATCTGTAACGGTAGAAGCCGCAACAGAATTCGTTCGGAGATAAATTGAAGGTGGACTGACCTGTGGGACGTCTAGCCCCACAGTGCCAGCCGCTGTCGAAACTACTACACGATTACTTCCAGAATTGCCGACAGCGACCGGCACTGGGGAAAGACTTTGTGTAGTTTTCGTTGTTACAGCTGTTCTATCTCGAAGTGATGATCTCGATGGGCCTTCTCCGGGCGATAGCAAGTGGTGATGTCGAAGGAGCGTATCGTCGATGTTGTCCTTCAAACCTGAAAGAACATCAAAACAAGCAGTACCTGCGAGGGGATTGACAACTTCGGAACTGACCTGGGGAAGGTCCAGCCCCACAGTGCCAACCGCTGTCGTACAAACTACACTATTATGCTCACGAACGCCGACTGCGGTCGGCACTGGGGATAGACTTTGTGTAGTTATGCTCGTTCTCTCGTAGATGACGATCGGGTTGCTCTGGTTTGTAGTTTTGTTAGTTGAAGTGGTAAAATCGGTGTTCCTATCGGTCACAGAGGTGAATTCACTATCAACAGGTTGGGGTATGACGGCCCGGATAGTTTCTTCATCCTGCTGTGCTTGCGTTGGAAGGAGTACTACACTTTCCTCTCTTCCAAACCGATCTATCTCGTGGTCAGTGTTCGTGCGTGGGTTATCGTTGGTATCCAAACGTTGATGAAAATGAGAATTATCGAAGAGGCTGGCTAGGAGGCGTCTCGGTAATCTCAATTTCATCGTCTGAATATTCCATAGTTTCGTTGGTGGTAGTGGCAGCGGTTCTTTTTGGTGATGGGCTTAGGTTATCCGGTGAGGTTGTCGTTGGTTTGCTGAACGGGGTGTGTTGTTTCTGTGGTCTTCCTCGTTTTGAGTCCGTATTTATCGCTGGTGAGTTGTTTCTGGATCGTGTTATTGGCCCGGCCGTCTGATTCGTTGGTTTTTGATCTTTACTGTGCTGTGGTTTTTCTTGGCTGGCGGAATGTTGTTTGATGTACGTCATCATTTGCTCTATTTTTTCGTCTTTGCGTTTGTTCTGTGCCAGAAGTTTAACGATCTGCTCATCCTTCTTCTTCATAGTCAGCTCCAACTCTTTCAGTTTATTTAGGATCTCGTTTGATTGCGCTGCAGCCTGGGCGTAACTTCCTTGATTCTGCTGTTCAGCTCGTTTGCGCGCTTCCGGGAATGTCAAATTGTCGCGGATTTTTATTTTGATGACCTCTACTTCCTTTTTGTAATTTGGACATTGGCGGCTTGTTGGTTGGTGATCTCCTTTACAATTTAGGCAAAACTGGGGTGCTCGACATTTTTCTTCGCTTTGATGTTCTCCAGAGCAGTTAGGACAACGTTGCGGGCCAGGACAGCGAACACGCGTATGGCCGTATTTAAAGCAACCATAGCAGAGCATCGGGTTTGGGAAGTACGGGCGAGTTGGGACGCGAAGCAAACCGATCTTCATGTATTCCGGGTATGTGGTCTTGCAGAAAGTCAAGATGAGTGCTGGCGTATTCACTCTGTTTTCGGCTTCTTTACGTGTAATTCGCTGCACACGAATCACTCCCTGGCTTAGAATTTCTTGTAAGACTTCCTTTTCTTCCAAGTGAATCAGATCGTAGCAGGAAATTACGCATCTGCTTACATTCAGATTCGGATGGGATTCAACCACAACATCAGTACCGTCAATTAGCTTGGTCATTTTCATTAGTTTGGCTACTTGGACTGGATTCCGAACTCGAAGGGTATACCGTGTCCCTTGAGCTTCAGTATTCGCACCTTCAATTGGGCCTCCAGCGACAACCTCAACCGATTTACCAATGACGAACGGGTTTCTTGGCAAAGGTACACCGTCTTTACCTGTCAGCTGCAGGAACGTCAATTCGCCGAATTTGTTCGTCGGATCCATGTATACCGGCAATCTTCTTTGACTTGACCCTCCCGGATCACCGCTACTAGCGGCCGCCATCTTGGCTTACGCCACCAGACGTTGGAAACTGCTATGTGGCACGGTCACCCGATACCAACCCCAAATTGACAAAAAGGTGAAGAAAAGGAAAGATCTTACCTTATTTGCCCCTTCAACGTCGACTTTTTCGAAGTGTTCCCACACTTTTGGGACACACTGTAGGCAGGCAGAATCGCAGCTACCTTTTTTTTTCTTCTACGTTGCCTTCAATGAATTAAACGTGCAAAAAATCACTTTTCAATTTTTTCCTTTTTACGCTGTTTCGACACTTTTGGCACGCACTGTGGCGTCCAATTCGCACTGTACCACACTGTACCACTCTTTTTGGTAGATCAAGCAAGAAAAAAAATATTTTTCTTTTTTTAAAACTTTTCGTCAGTTTTCCGAACTCGAAAAATACTTGCTTCCAGCCCACCGTCATCGTCACACACGCAGCCGGCACAGACAGTGAATGAAACTAGCCGGGCGACCGCACTGGCAGCCACAGCGATGGCTGTATGTTTTGGTTTTATTGCCGCGTGAGTAAACTAAAATCCACTTATTTCAGCCGTTTCTTCACCGATTTTCGTGAACTTTCACTGTTAGTCACTGAAAAACCACTTCACTCGTCTATTCGTTGAAAAATAATCCGCGAATATCGCGAAAAACACCGAAAAAACACTGTGTGAAATTTGCGTACACTCGTTGTATGTACCGTACGGAACGGTGTTTCCAACTCAGATGAATAATAATAATAATAATAATAATAATAATAATAATAATAATAATAATAATAATAATAATAATAATAATAATAATAATAATAATAATAATAATAATAATAATAATAATAATAATAATAATAATAATAATAATAATAATAATAATAATAATAATAATAATAATAATAATAATAATAATAATAATAATAATAATAATAATAATAATAATAAAAACTTCGCTGTCGAAGTGATTGGACTTCCACCCGCGTACCTGACAGGGATCTCCCGCCCTCGGATGCTGCACACCATATTTGATCCTAAAGCGGATTGCTAAATGATCGCTATGGGTGTAGCCTTCGTCTACCCTCCATTCCAAGCCTGGAACCAGACTCGGGCTGACAAATGTTACGTCAATCCACGCCTCCACCCCGTTTCTACGGAATGTACTAGCGGAGCCATTGTTAGCTAGCGCAGTATCGAACAAGCGCCTCCATTAGCGCTTGGCCCCTGCTATTTGTACAGCGGCTGCCCACTCCACTGCCCAAGCGTTAAAGTCTCTTGCTATAACTACCGGTTTCCGGCCCACTAGGTCTGACGAGAGCCTGTCGATTATCTGGTTGAACTGTTCTATGGGCCACCTTGGTGGAGCGTAGCAGCTACAATAGAACACACCATTGATCTTGGCAATCGCAACACCCTCGGCGGAGGAGTGTATTACCTCTTGAACCGGGAATCGTCCCGTTGTACAGATTGCCACCATCCCAGGCCCGTCCGACACCCAATTGCTGTTGCCGGCAGGGATGTTGTACGGGTCTGATAGGAGGGCGACATCTGTGCTCGACTCCAAGACCGACTACCACAGCAGCTGTTGGGCTGCTGCACAATGGTTAAGATTTAGCTGTGTAACGTTCACAACTTCTTCTTATTTGCTTCACCGAAGGGACACGCAGGTCCGCCCATAACATGGTTACGGGCTTGCTTCTTAGCGGTGTAGATAAGGCACTTGTGCGCCTTAGTGCAACCCCGCTCCTTATGCCCCTCCTCGCCGCAGCGACGACATAATTTGCTCCTGTCTGTGCCCTTATATTCGTAAGAGTTATGGCCGGACTCAAGGCACCGATAGAACCTATCCACTGAAGGCGGTTGGGGTATGCTAATTAGGCATACTGACCAGCCGATCTTCAGTTTACCTTTCACGGTAACCTTTTTGGCATCTGCCTTCAGTAGCCTGACGTAGGCTACTTGGGTGCCGGAGGGTACCCCTCTCAAGCGCACAAAGGCCCGCTCGATTATTACGTCGCATTGCTCCTTGACGGCTGCGACAACATCGTCTGCGGTCGTGAACTCGTCCCGATGCTTGCACTGGAGAGTCATTTCCACCCCTAACGACCTGACCTGGGCGCCTTCACCCAGGATCTCTTGGGCCAAGGCCTTATACATTGCACTAGATTGTGCGCCTCGCTTCAGTACAGAAGCATTTCGCCTGTGTTGGTGCGTCTCACGCTGCGCACGTCTTGCCCGAGGGCCCGAGAGGCTTTCGGCCGCCCTCATCGATTTTAGGACGTCGGCATATTTGTCCTTGTCGGTTTTTAACCACAATGCCTCGCCTCTGTCCTTGGACTTCTTCGCGGGCCGCGGTATATCCGGTGTCGGTGCCGGCTTCTTCTTGGTAACCAGCGTCCAGGGATTTACGCCCCCCTGCCCCGGTTGCACCGAGTTGCTGGTACCTTCACTCTGCCCAGCGGGGTCATTCTCGCCCCCGTTTACCTCGACCAAACGGCGTTTGGCCTTGATGGTTACACGCCGTATGGTGTTGGTTTTTGCACCCTCGCCTGGTGACTTCCTAGGGCGCTTCGCGTTTGACGCCGTCTTGCGCTTGCCCTTACCCTTCGAGGGGAACTCAGCCGCCGCTTCGAGCGACATGGCTGCTCCATAGAAGGGGAAGGGGAAGGCCCCTGTCTGAGTACCTATGTCAGCCTTCTCTCTTCCCTCCCTCTTGGAGGCTGCTGTCTGGGTTCCTCTGTCGAACTTCTCCCGACATTCCACCCTCTTGGCGTAAGCCTGCTGTTCCTGTCTTGCGACACGAACAGCCTTCCGGAGCATCAGCAGGCTCTGTTTCAGCTCCTTGCTGATATTTTGTTTCGCGCTAGTGAACTCGATTATTGCATCGAGCTGCTCCACCACTTTGCGCATCGCTGATAGTGGCCCGCCCAGCGCGTTGGTAGGGCTATTTTCTACCAATGGGGGGTTACTGGTGCTGTCGGATACAGCACTCGTCGCTCCATTACTCTCCCCACTGAGGGGAGACCTCGTCAAAACACCTCTAGAATAGGGGTTCGACACCTCCGTTTTTTGGTTTTTATTTTTGTACACTTCACTCATATTGATTCCCACGAATAGCGCGAGAATAAATGTCCGCCACGCCAGAGCTCCGCAGTAACGTGGTAAGGGACGCTTACTGTGGGGGTTGCCCAGGTACCCCACAGGCTCCGTTAACGATCGAGCATCTTTTTCACCCCCTTGATCACTTATCCCTCGGCACGGGTCGCTTCACGCCTTGGGCTTGGGGTTATGACCTAATTTGTGACCGCGGCCCAGATCATCACAACCATCCTCCTTTACCAGGTCTTTGGACCTGTAGCTCTGGATCTCAATAGTTCCAAGTACGTAGATTATTACAGACATGCTACTATTGAGATCCGTCATTCGCTAGCGGAGTTTTCTGGTATATCATTTTCTGATGGTATAGAGCATTTACCATTTGATTATTTTTGGACTGTACTTTGTTTGTCCAGTCCGTGTCAAAGCCTTCATACGTATCGCTGTCATTTTCAATTCGTATTCTCCTTTTTTCATTATTACTGTTTTGTTACCCTTGTCGGCAGCCACAATACATATTTCCGGATTGTCACGGATGAACTTTTGGGTCGTATGGTATGCTTCGATCAAAAAATGACGGGATCAGCATACTCTGGGGTGCTACACTCTCTCTCTCTCATTAAGCATAAACTTCGCTCACTCTCTTCTGCTCGTTTCCCATACGTCAAATTATTGCTGTGTCTACTTCCATCCGTTCCATACCTCGATACTGTTTACAACATACACTTTTGCTTTTTGAAACGTTTCATTGCTCAGTCTGATAGTGACGTGTGCGGGGACCGTCTGTGTAAGTTGCCACAATTCAAACAAATTTGCAGTTCAAATCAAATTCAAACTTAATTTTGGTATTACAGTGTAGATCAGTGCGTTGTTTTTTCCGTCTAAATGTTGAAACCAACTTGACTAAGATAATATTGTTCGTGTTGTAAATAATCTGTGTGTTTGCAAATTGAATGTTGTATGTAATTATTGTTCAAATTGTAGTTTTGCCCAGAAGATGAAGGCATAGACCTTCGAAACGTTGGTGATAGACGCAATAAAATATTATTGTAAGAAATCCGTGACCAAACACCATCTCTCATTACATTATAAATGTTTTGTATATGTGTGATAAAGTGTAATTTAGTGTATATGAGTATGTGTGATGCAAATGCACGCTTTCTGGAATTTCATCGCGTAGCAAGAGGAAGAGCAGTGGTGTGAATAAATAATGTTCAACACTTGGTTTGTATTATGGTAAAGATTTTCCCCTTAATCTGTTCAAGCTTTATTATCGCTTGTGAAACCATTGTAAAGCGTAAGATCCGTTCTGCAAGAAGAATGTATCCCCTGTTACTAAGATTCATTCACTTAGAAGTAACAAACGCTTTTGTAGTAAGCTATCCGGTTCGTGATATGATTTTTCGAAAATCTGTTGATTCACAATCCGACAGTCGATGGAAATTGTTCTTCAATATCATTTTAGAATCTTGTATTAGATTATCCATTTTCCTTTTGCTTTATAATAAAACTATGAATCGCGCTCAATTGGTTTTTTAATTTTTTGGTCGGTTTGAGACAATACTGACATGGAATAAATGCAAATACCAGGGTTTCTGTGTATTTCAAATTTTAAGATGATGTTATTATTATAACCCGTCCGACCGGGAGGTGGACCAAGAGATGCAGCTTCAGTTAGTAAAAGAGCTGGAACGTCTACACCCTATTGCGAAACTACCTACGCCCATGAAATTGAGCTAAGGCTTTTGAATAATTCATCCAAATATACCAATGTGGTAAATCTAAAGTATATGATGTTATTTTGGTATGCTATATGAAACATCATTGGTACACCCGCAGTGTTGGCAACAAATGATTTTTGGCAATTAATTCGATCTATCGAACTTTGAACAGCTATAACTTGTTTTAGAGACATTCTAGCACCATGCATCCTTCGACAAAGTTGTTCAGCATATCCTGGACTACACTTCTATCTAATTGTTGGTATACTGCAGGAAGAATTGTAGTCTGTAAAATTGAAAATGCAAAAAAGTAGGTTTTCCCATACTAATTTCCATACAAATTTCAAACGCAATGCGCTACGCCGCACAGTGGCGGGTCTTCAAACAAAAATCGGACAAAACCTCAAATATTACCTAATTTGGCTGAAAATCACAATTAAGGCTAATTTTGAGGTGCTGAGCTCATTTTTGATGCCAAAAGTCGTAAAATATTAAATGCATTTTTCCATACAGTGTCATTGAACCTTTCTTATATCAGTTAGGTTCAATCACTCGGAGCCGCTGGTTGTCAACACAAGCTCCGCGTTTAGAAATCAAAACTTTTGCTCGGTCTCAGCCACCGGTGTACATCCCGAAGTTCGGCTTCAGCCACCAGGGTAATATAGTACCCTTCTTTCGTTCGGCCCGTTTCCGCGAGTGTTAGATCCAGTGTGTCGTCATCAGTGCAAAGACTACTTGATTTTTTTAGCATAAACAAAATCGTTTCTTTTCGTCACTACCGATACCAGGAGCTCAGACGCCGAAGGAGTTGGGCGCCAACGCGCCTCCACCAAAACAACAATTTTCGAACTCTGAACAACCGTCCGTCTCCTCTACGCGCATCGGAGAGTAAAAACAACCGTCCGTCTCCACTACGCGCATCGGTGACGGGGTAGTGTAGTATTTTGCGTTGTTTTCCCAAAGTGTCCACCCTACGAGGCACAGACACCCTCCAACCCAATGGGGGATCCCCCCCTTCCCCCTGGACAGGGGAACAACGCCCCTCCTTTAAGCCGCACGTTGCCTGAGTACCTAAATTCAGGTGACATAATCAATAAACAGACTCTGCTTTTGAGAGCTATATCATCGGACGGTGAGTCCGACACCCGACTGACTACAAACCCGTTCACGATTTTGAAATCGGTACAGGGCGTACTAGGATGCGATCCGACAAAAGTAGTTTCGGCCACGAAGGAGGGCAGAGGAGCTCGGTATGTCCTAAGAACGACCTCGAAAAAGGCATATTACGCCCTGCTGAGCATGAAAAAGTTATTCGACGGTCAAGAGGTTGAGGTGGTCTCTCACCCCACGCTCAACATCACTCATGGTGTGATCTACGACATCGACACCAAAGACATGGCCAATGACGACCTTCTAACGGAGCTAAAAGGTCAAGGAGTTGTATCGGTTCGTAGGATCACCAAGTTATACGACGGGGTTTTAAGCAGTACCCCCCTAGCGGTGATATCATTCAACGGTTCTTTTCTTCCCGAGTACATATATCTCGGCCTAGTACGCACTAGTGTCCGGCCCTACTACCCTTCCCCCATGTTATGCTACCGTTGTGGTAAATGCGGGCACGGTACTAGGGTGTGCCCCAACGAGGAAACTTGTTTAAACTGCAGTCAGAAACACTCATCCGACCGAAACAACCCATGTAAGAACGTCTCGAAGTGCATAAATTGTGACGGCGAGCACACAACTAAATCAAAAACGTGCCCCAAATATATGGAGGAAGAGGCCATCGTTAAATTAAAAGTCTCCAAGAATATTTCGTTCCCTGAAGCAAAAGAGCTAATCGCCCAAACTCGCAGAGGACCCAGCTACGCCGAACAGGCTCGAAGCAGCACGGACCCGAAAGGAGACGAGAAGGACCGCACCATCGCCGAACTAAAGCAGGAAATAACAAAACTGAAGGCAGAAAACGACCGGGACGTCGAGATTCTACGTCTGAAAAACCACCTGACGGACGCTTTCCGCCAACTCAAAATTGCCAAACAACAGCTACTTGAGGTAACGAGCAAAACCAACCAACACACTGGAGCAAAGGGAGATCAGGAAAACGCCAACAAAGCCAGTACGAGCAGCGCGACTCAGCGAGACCCCAGACTACGTGACGAACGCAAGCAGCAAAAAAATCGCAATCGGGCAGGTGATGGGGAAAAATCTAGAAGCCCGATAAAAAGCACCACAGACCCAACTCCACCCAAAACACAAAGGATAACCCGATCGAGCTCCCGCAACAACAGCCCTTCATCAGTCGGAACTTGGAACATCTCGGACACCGAAGCACCACCAAACCCCGTGCCCCAAGTGTCCCTCCATATTTCCATATAACTGAACTAACAACAGGATGTTAATTGGGATGACAACAAATAACACAACATTCAACCGTAATATAAAACAAAGCCTACCTGTGTCGACCCCGACCGGGGAAGTTTCGGACACGTCCGATGCACCCCGGCGGCTGTCGACACAGGACCATTGGAAACCCCACAGGGAAGTATCATTAATACCCCAATTAGCATTCTTCTCACCGATTCACAATCACTCACCACAGACCAATCAGACCGGAAACCAGAAAATCCACCAACACAACAACACCAAACGACAGGAACCACGACCGCCTCCAGCGCCCCGCACCTTGCTGGGCCCCAGAGCAGGCGATCCTCCCGCTTAATCTCTAAATCGACACCTGGAACCGGAAGAGGAAGTAATCAGTTCAAAAATAGCGAGAACCGGTTCCAATCTCCCGATTCCCCCGCACCTGGCGGGCCACCGGGAAGAATTCTCAGCCGGGACGACTACAGGCACCAACAACATCGAGTTCGACGAGACCTTAGTCCAGTTCCTGGTTGCTCTTGGCACCCGGTACTATTCAAACCATCCAACAAGAGTACCACACCAACCAATCCAGACCTCAGTACATCTGTCATCACCACCAACCACGACACCCACTTCCCCGTGCCGGCCCTGACCGGGGCAGTTCCGCTTAGTAGCGATGCACCCCCGGCGGCTGCTGGTACGGGAGGCCCGGGCATCACCCGGGTAAGTTCCAACACAATCAACCCCAATCGAAATCCACTTGCCGGCAAACTTTCGCTCACAGGTACAGCCAGCGAAAATGTTTATAGCATGGAAGCACCCAGCAAACAAACTACCACCCAACAGCAGCAGCAAACTAATCGTTACCAAGATGAAAGTATCACCCGGGAGACCCGGCCTCTCCCCGGGTAAGCTCGTCGTATGGTACACTAAGTCCGGAACCATCTGCTGCTCGTATATCTTCCACAGACATTCACGACAACGCCGTTGGAGGTTATGGGTTCCTCCACTCTTTTGCTACGTCGATAAAAGCAACAACACTGGCCATCCAGTGGAACACAAATGGTCTGCGAGGGTGCCTGGGTGACCTGCAAAGGATCATTGCACAGACGCAGCCCATCTGCTTGGCGCTGCAGGAGACGCACATCCGGGATCAGACGAACCCAGCATCATGGTTCGGACACCAGTATTCGTGGAACGCCGCCAGTGGAGAGAACCTCTACCAGACAGTAGGTCTGGCCATCCGGGTCGATGTGCCATCCCAACCGATATCTCTGGATACCGAACTGATAGCCGTCGCCAGGAGGATCGAATACCCAATTCAGTGCACTGTTATATCCCTGTATATCCCCGGCAGTACTCGGAATGTGGGCAACAAACTTCAGCGGCTCATTGAGCAAGTTGAGATGCCATTCATCATCATGGGAGATGTGAACGGGCACCACACCATGTGGGGCTCACGTACTTGTAACAGGAGAGGAAACGACATCGCCAAAGTAGTCGAAAACAACGACGCCGTGGTTCTCAATGATGGCAGTTCGACTTTTCTCCGTGGGCAGACGGAATCCGCCATCGACGTCTCTATCTGCTCGGGAGCGCTAGCAGGATCATGTGGGTGGACTGTCCTTGCCGAACCATGTAACAGCGATCACTTCCCAATCCAGGTTGTATACAATCAGACGCCACCTTCAACAACCCGCCGAAAACGGTGGTTTTACGTTCGGGCAGACTGGACCCGCTACGAGGAGACCGTTGACGATCTAATAGATCGGAAGGAGTCATACACCCCGGACGAACTCATCGGCATCTTAAATCGGGCTGCCGTTTCCTGCATTCCCAGGACAAGTGGGAACCCTCTGCGACAGGCGGTGCGCTGGTGGTGCCCAGAGGTCCGGATTGCTATATGAGCTCGTCGAACTGCATTACGGGCACTGAGGAAGACTACTGCGGACGACCCCCGCCGAAACCAGCGGGCGGATGATTTCAGAAAGGCCAGGAACGAGGCCAGGAAAGCCATAGAAGAGGCGAAAAACATCAGCTGGACCAGATTCTTGGAAGGTATTTCCCCAGATTCCTCGACATCAGAGCTCTGGCGGAGAGTCAACGCCCTAAGCGGAAAGCGGCGACACAGTGGCTTCGCCTCCTTGTCTGCAGACGCCGCTCTCCCACCTGCGTTCCTACGCATCAAGCAAAGGGCTGAGAGTAACCCCGTCCGCTTTGAACCCGATTCAGGGCAAGTGTACAACCGGCCTTTCACCGGAAGTGAACTGCGTGCGGCATTGGAATCGGTACACGGTAAGTCTGCCGGACTGGACGATGTTGGCTATCCCCTACTGCAACATTCCCCGCCGGTAGCCAAGCGGGCGATATTAGACAGCATTAACCGCATTTGGAGTGGTGAACCGATGCCCGCCTCATGGAAGGAAGCTCTAGTTATTCCTATCCCAAAGCGATGCCAGGGGAACAGAATGCCGGATGACTTCCGCCCAATCAGCCTGCTCCCCTGCCTTGCTAAGACGATGGAGAGAATGGTCAACAGACGACTGATGGACCTACTGGAGGAGCGTAAACTCCTGGATCAACGGCAGTTTGCGTTCCGACGTGGAGCAGGAACAGGTGCCTATCTCGCCAGCTTTGGAGAGGTGGTGCGTCAATCCGTAACTGATGGCCTGCACGCCGATATCGCCATACTCGACGTGGCGAAGGCTTATAATACCGTGTGGCGTCACGGAGTACTGCAACAACTGGCCAAGTGGAGAATCACTGGAAACATGGGCCACTTCTTGAGCGACTACCTATCTAATCGCACTTTTCGGGTGGGAATCGGAGGTGCCCAATCCGACACCTTTCCGGAAGACAACGGGGTTCCCCAAGGATCAGTCCTCGCCGTCACACTGTTCCTGGTATCCATGAACTCCTTATTCGCCAGCCTACCGGCGGGAATCTACGTGTTCGTGTACGCTGATGACATCGTGCTGGTCGCGACGGGAAGGACCACCATACGTACCCGCCGCAAACTTCAAGCCGCCGTAAGTGCGGTGAGCCGATGGGCTACATCAGTCGGCTTTAACATGTCTCCCACGAAAAGCATGATTACGCACTGCTGCAACACAAACCATATCGCAACAGGGAGGCCGATCCAGCTGGACGGGGTGATTGTCCCCTACCGCAAAGAACCGAAGATTCTGGGGATAACCATAGACCGTCGTCTTACCTTTCTGCCACACTTTCGACGGATCAAAGCCGAGTGCCGGAGCCGACAGCGGCTAATTAAAACTATCAGTTCCCGCCACAAGCGCTGCAACCGTCGCACTGCGCTGAATATTAGCCAGGCACTCATCCACAGCAAGATATTTTACGGGGTGGAGCTGACGTCCTGTAATATGGAAGGCTTTATCAACATTTTAAGCCCTCTATATCACGGGCCAATCCGCGCTGCTTCTGGCTTGCTCCCCAGCACGCCTGCTGAAGCGGCCTGCGTAGAGGCCGGGATCCTACCCCTTCGTTGGGCGGCTGCACTCACCATCGCCAGAAGAGTACTGGGATTTTTGGAGCGGACAGCCGGAGATGAATGCTTTCTGTTACGAGCGGTCAGCGAGATTCATCGCGAATATACAGATGCCGACCTGCCACCAATCGCCCGTCTACACCGAGTTCGTGACCGGGCCTGGCACTACCGCGGACCCAATCTTGACACAAGCTTGTCAATAGAGCTGAGAGCCGGCGCTGCCAGTAGTGAGGCCAGGGCCAAATATAACCGACTGATGGCTACAAAGTACAAAAATCACGTGCGGATATTCACCGATGGTTCCAAGAGCGGTGATGAGGTTGGAATAGGAGTGAGCGGAATAGGGGAAGGACTCTTCTTCCGCCTACCGGCGCCATGCTCGGTGTTTTCCGCCGAAGCGTCTGCCATCGCGCTTGCCTTGGTACAGAAACCGGAAGATAGACCCGTCGTTGTACTGTCTGACTCTCTGGCGGCCATATCCGCCCTCGAGTCGGGGAAATCCCGCCACCCCTTCATCCAGGCCATCGAGGCCGAGTATGACCCACTCACCACAATTTGTTGGGTCCCCGGTCACTGCAGCATCGACGGTAATGAAAAGGCTGATCGCCTGGTGGCCAGGGGAAGACACACTAGCCGACGTCTCACTCGACTCGTCCCGACCGCAGATATTTTGGGCCAGCTGAAGTCAGGGATTAACGAAGCTTTCGAACGCCACTGGTGTGGCAGCACCGGACACCTTCAGCGAATCAAAGGCTCACCCGACCGCTGGACAGACCGGACTGATAGGAGGGAACAACGAGTACTGTCGCGGCTCAGAGTAGGGCATACGAAGGTCTCACATGCTCACGCCGTATCGCGTGTTCCCCCACCAACATGCGTGACATGTGGTACCCGAATCACTGTGGAACACCTTCTGGTGAACTATCCAGAGTTAGCCGACCTAAGGCAGCACCACAAACTACCGCTCTCCATTAGAGAGATCCTTGGAAACGACCCAGCCCGAGAAGAAATGTTACTGGCCTTTCTGAAGGACGCGGGATTATTCGACCAGCTGTAAAGGTGTCACTTGTGCTACAAACCACGAACAATATTATAATTATGTTAGGTTATAACCAAAATTTCAAAGGCGAATGACCATTGGGTTAAAGCCTTTCAATAAATAAATAATAATAACCTTTCTTATAACTATGATCCCGTTTTCATGATAGATTTTCCGTTACTGTTCACCAATGTCAGCAATATCATAAAAAATGAAGAACACTACTTTAAATCCATTGTATAACGTGGTGGTTTACTGTAGATTGTCTAACTATTTTACACAAAACACCATGTGCCTCCATATCACCAACAAATCTTCAAAACCTCCCTAAACCTTTTTGCGCACCTAGGCGCAGAACGAAACCATGATATTCGAAAAGTAGAGGTTATTTCCCATAGAATGTATACTATGTGACCGTTCCGAAATGATTCCGAAATTTGTACGGAATACATTAGTGAAAAAAGTATTTTTGATCTGACCACCTCAAATATATTTAAATGAAAAAGTCAAAGTTCCAAGCAAATTTACCTAATGTTTTTTATTAACTAATCAAGTTCTAATCAGAAGAGCAACTTGCATTTGAAGTGAACAGAGCAATGGTGGTTTCGGAAATGAAAATCATTTTAAAATCCGGACTTTGCTACGTTTAAACTCATGTTAAAAATCGTGTTCTTATCCAATAATCATAAAATTTTGAATATACATCATTCAGTACACGAGAAATTTAGGAAAAATATAAAATATCAATATTTCAAAAATAAATTTTTGAGGTTTTGGCCAGCCTCTAGCCACTGTGCGCCGGATCAAATCCAATCGACCCAAAATTTTGCACAGTTGTTTGGACCCCAAATGGAACCAAAAAAGTGCTGTGCTGAATAAACGATCATTTTGCCCCACCCTAATGTAGAGATATGCACGGCAGGCGTTCTGAATAAAGTTTAGTGTGATACTAGAGCTTGCATGGTACGCACTGTTTTCTCTATTACTAGAAGTCACATGTCTCTCCGTACTCTCCAGATTTATAACAGTGGCGACGAGAGAAAAGAAGTTTATTCCGGGAGTTATAGTTTTCCCGTGGTTAAAATTATTTCGCGTGGTAGTTTGGTTTTGCCACCTTCAAACAGTTAAAAAAGCCGCCTGATCAACCGTTGTAAGTTTGGTTTGTCACGTTGGCTGGCTGGAGTTTGGTTATCGCTACAGTGTTTCGATATTAAAAAAAAATTATTTAGTGATCCAGATGGAGTCGTCTACTCATTTACTTTAGTAACCGTTTTGGAAAACAAACATTTAATTTTGATTACGTTTGTTTGTAATCAATATTTGTTTCTTTTGCGTCTTTTGAAACATGTTTTTTCGTACATGCTTGTTTTTTATGTTTATTAATCCAGTGACTTACGGGAGTGTTTAAGTTTGCGTATTTTGTTTTGTTTAAGAATGCCGTTGGTGAATAATATTGAACCATACACTCCGGGTAGTATCCCGTTTGCTCAGTACTTGGAGCAGCTGGAATGGATCTTCTTACACCAGAAAATAGAAGAAAACGATAAGAAGATCACGTTTCTGGCATCATGTGGGACGGAAGTTTACAGCGAGTTAAAGCTTTTGTTTCCAGGTCAAAATCTCAAGGACGTTGAGTTCAAAGTCTTCACGGAAGCGCTACGAAAGCGTTATGACAAATGTGAAAGCGACCTAGTGCAACGGGTAAAATTTTATTCCCGTGTGCAAAATCCCAACGAGCGAGCAGTAGACTTCGTGTTAGCAGTAAAACAGTTGGCTGAGTATTGTAATTTTGATGACTCCAAAGAAATTGCGATTCATGACAAGCTAGTGTACGGAGTCTCTTGTAAACAGCTTCAGGAGCGATTGCTAGACGAGGACGATTTGACTCTAGCGAAGGCAGAATGAATCATTATAAACCGCTAGTTAGCAAGTGAACGCGCGATGATCATCAACCATGAGCCTGGCAGGGTTAATGTTGTGGAGCGTCTTGGGATGCGCAAGGTTACATTTCCCCGTGAACCCTCTCCGTCTGCTGTAAACTTGCGAGGAAGAAGTCGTGATCGTCGTAGTCGAGCCGATAACGACAGTCGCAGCGGTAGCAGGAGTCGTTCAGATTCAACAAGGCGCGGAGAAAGAAGATCGTTTTTCTGCAACTACTGTCGTAGAAAAGGGCATACTCGCAAGAACTGTTTCGACCTCAAGCACCAGAAAAAGTCAGTGAAATCTGTTGCTGCTGTTCCGAAGAAGGCAGATTTAGCAGAGAGATTGAAGAGAGCGAGAATTTCGGACTCAGAAGAGGAGATGAGTGTTTCATCAAATCAACGATCTAGCTCGCCGTGTTTCGTGGATGCCAACGTTGATCGGAAATTGCTGCAAAGGGAGATTGACAGTGGCTCTGCCGTCTCTGTCATTTGCAGACGAATTTATGAGCGAAAATTTAGAGACAGTCCATTGTTAGACTGTTCCTTGAAATTTGCGGTTGTCGATGGTGCCCGTCTGTCCGTTGTTGGCCAGATTTCGGTATCAGTTGAGATAAACGGTCAGCACGAGGATGTTGCGTTGGTTGTGTTAGAGAGTTATAACATCGTTATGCCGTTATTTGGTCGGGATTTGCTCGACGTTTTCTTCCCAGCTTGGCGAAATGCCTTCCGAGGACCGATGTCGGTGAACCATACGATCGTTACGAAGGAGGAGAAAGTCATTGAAGATTTAAAAAGTAATTGTGTGTGACAAATGTGTTTGACAATGATTTTTCTACTCCTATAGCATGTTTTGAAGCGGATTTGGTACTGAAAGACGATTCACCAGTTTTTAAGCGGGCTTCCGAAGTTCCTTATCGTTTACGTGATAGTCATTGAGCATATTGATTCCTTGGAGCGAGATGGTGTGATTTCTCCCGTCGAAGCAAGTGAGTGGGCTTCTCCTGTCATCTTTGTTCATTACCCGGGCTCCGTGGTGGTGGAGGAACGCTACGTGGGAAGCTGAGCTGCAAGCAACCGGGCAGGTCATAGGTGGTGGATAAGCAACTAGTTGTGATTCGCGACCCGAACCAGCAGCGGGGGCTGACTGCGGGTGTGGTAGGACGAGGTGGGCCCTATACGTTCTAGGCCTAAATACCACATGCCCTAAAGCAGCCCTGACAAGGCGAGCCTGCGCCGCCTTTAAATAAGCGCTTAGCCCAAATCCCTCTCCTCCCGTTATCCTTCCTTCCTTCTTTCTGCGGCTGTTCGCCCATCTAAATATGGAAGCTGTTCTTCAATGTCAGCTTCTTTCACCGAACAGCCTAGATAAGCCGTGTAGTGTCGGTAGTGGTTGTTTCAACCGGCTAAGAATTACAATACAGACTACCTGTTTCAGTGATAAAAATCTACCAAACAGGGAACCCCAATTCCATAGTGTCATGCGACCCGTGCTATGGGTAAAATTGTTGAGGGGGTTTGAAACATTCGCAATGGCGAACGGAGCCTGGGAAGAGTTGGGCGAACTCCCCAGTATGCTGCATTACGCAGCGGAACGTTCACTCTACACACCGATTTTTTTTCACCGATGATCCACTTAATTTTGCCGAATTTTGTGGGCTGGGGGTTTGCTGAGACTCTCGGCTGATGGTAGTTCGGTGAAGTTTTGTTGAGTTTCGATTATCAAATTTCGATGTGTACAGATGAACCTGCCCAGAGCCCGTGTGGTATCCGGCCTAGAATTGAGCCACTGGAGTCCTGCTCCCATGTCGTAGGAGGCGACTGAAAGTAGGAGACCCTAAGTCAAGGTGTAGTTCCGTGCCGAGGACTTAATGACTGGAGGGTCTAAAATATGCCAGTCGCGCACGGAGCATTTTGGGTTTTGCCCTTACTGTGTTATGCGAATCTCTGACACAGTGGACCATTATTTTCTTCGCAAATCGTGGGAATCAAATGATCATGTCCCATTTAAACCTGATATGGCTCGCTAAATGCGTTAACATCCCAACTCGCTTGGTGTCCTCTAGTTGTTGTGCAATTTGTGTTGGAGATGAAATTTACAGTTCTCTAATGAACAATGGTTAGAATAGCACAAATCAATCTCCAAAATAAACGTACAGCAACTATGAATTTATCTCGACTCATACAGGAAGGTAAAGCTTCCATAGCATTGGTTCAAGAACCGTATTTCCATAAAGGAAACTTCTATTTTGGAAAGTTACTTAACACTGCCTTCATTGCTTACAACAAGACAGGCATGACTAACCTACGTGAAATGCCTCGTGCTTGCATTCTTGCAAATAAGGCTATTGACGCGTGTCTCATATCGGAGCTCACAACTCGCGATATCTGTGTTGTCACAGTTACACTGACTGTCGGAAACGTAGACAAAATATATATATATATATATATATATATATATATATATATATATATATATATATATATATATATATATATATATATATATATATATATATATATATATATATATATATATATATATATATATATATATATATATATATATATATATATATATATATATATATATATATATATATATATATATATATATATATATATATATATATATATATATATATATATATATATATATATATATATATATATATATATATATATATATATATATATATATATATATTGTTCAGCATACCTACCGCATAACGAATCATCTCCTTCTGATGATTTCAAAAGCGTTGTATTATATTGTAGCAGAAATGGGCTTCCGCTCATTATCGGCAGTGATGCGAATGATCATCACATCATTTTGGGGCAGCTCAGACATCAATCTGAGAGGCTCTGAACTGATGGAGTACATAAGTAGTACAAATCTCTATATTCTGAATGTGGGAAACCGACCAACTTTTGCGAGGTCTGGGAGGGAGGAGGTGTTAGACATAACACTTTGCTCTGATAGAATTTTGCATGAACTGGGAAATTGGCAGGTTCTGAATGAAACTATCCGATCATAAATATATATTTTTCGATCATTTTGATGTCACCGTCAATGTGGTGACATATCGTAATCCTAAATCTACAAACTGGGACCTCTTTTTGGAAAACTTGGCGACTAAATTTCATGGATATTTTTCAACAATTAGTCAACTAGACGACTTAGATGACGTCGTGGATACGACAAACTCATTCATATTAGCATCCTACGAAGAAGCTTGTCCACTTCGCACTGTTAAATCGACTAGGGGAACCCCTTGGTGGAGGGCTGAGCTTGAAAGAATGAAGAAAGTTATGAGAAGAGCTTGGAACCGGCGTCAGCGTGATGACTCCAGGGCTTTCAGGCCAGCTCGTAGTGCATATAAGAAATGTCTTAGATCTGCAGAACGGGCTGGCTGGCAAAGCCTATGCACTAATGTCTGTAGTCTGAACGAGGCTAGCAGATTAAATAAAATTCTCTCCAAATCGAATGATTTTCAGATGAACTCCTTAAAAACCAGAGATGGTGTTTATGTGACGGACGAAAAAGATGTTCTTAATTGTCTCTTCGACACACACTTTCCAGGTTGTATCGATCCGGAGTTGAACAATGTTCAATGATTTCATTCTGGTGATTCGGACTCGTGGGCGTTAGCACGCACATTGGTTTCCACTGAATCGGTCAAGTGGGCAGTTGACAGCTTTGCTCCATACAAATCACCCGGAAAAGATGGAATACTTCCCGTGCTACTGCAAAAGGGATTTGATATTCTTAAACATGTCTTGAAAAAGATTTTGCTTTCCAGTCTTGCTACCGGGTATATCCCGAAAGCATGGCCAGAAATAACTGTTACATTTATTCCCAAAGGGGGCGCGCAAGCTATGAAGAAGCCAAGAGTTTCAGGCCTATCAGCTTAAGTTCTTTTCTTCTGAAAGCTTTGGAACGGATAATCGATCATCACATCAGGAACTGCAGTTTAGTTGAATATCCACTGCACAAAATGCAACATGCATATCAGTGTGGGAAATCCACGATCACTCTGCTTCACGATGTTGTTTACAACATTGAGAAAGCCTTCTCGCTCAAGCAATCTAGCTTGGGTGTATTCCTAGATATTGAGGGTGCTTTTGACAATGTGTCCTTCCAGTCTATTCTGGAAGCGACGCGCGGTCATGGGATACCTGCATGTATCTCGGGTTGGATAAACGCAATGCTTAGTAACCGCATACTTTGCTCGTCACTGCGACAGGCTGAGATACGGAAGTTGAGTATTTGCGGTTGTCCTCAGGGCGGCGTTCTGTCACCTTTGTTATGGAACTTAGTAGCTGACGGCTTGTTGAAGAAACTCAATGAGCTTGGATTTCCAACCTACGGGTTTGCTGACGATTACCAAATACTAATTATTGGATTTTGCATCGGAACAATCTTTGACTTAATGCAACAGGGTTTAAGAGCTGTCGAACAGTGGTGTCGACAAGTTAAACTACCAGTTAACCCAAGCAAAACTTCAATGGTTCTTTTCACGAAGAAGCGAATAACAACCGGGGTTCGTCCCTTGCAGTTCTTTGATTCTGAGCTACTGTGTGCAGATCAAGTCAAATACGTTGGAATCATATTGGATTCCAAACTGAATTGGTCTGCTCACATTGAGTTCATAGTCAAGAAAGCGTGCATGGCCTTCGGGCAGTGCAGACGAACTTTTGGAAAGACCTGGGGTCTCAAACCTAAATACATCTATTGGATTTACACGACAATTGTACGTCCAATACTGTCATACGGATGCCTTGTGTGGTGGCAGAGGGGAGAGGTGGTGACAGTCCAGTCAAAGCTAAACCATCTGCAAAGAATGGCGCTCATGGCGTTGACTGGTGCTTTCACCACGACTCCGACTGCTGCTCTTGAGGCACTTCTAAATATCAAACCATTACACATACACTTAAAACAAGAAGCACTATCATGTGCATACAGACTGCAGGTTACTGGGCTTTGGAACAGTAATCATGTTGATCTTGCTACCAGTTATACACGATTGTGGTCACAAATGGATACATGGGGTGAAGATATTCTTGCTCCCAGCGATATTACACTCACTTGTAGTTTTCCTTACAGGACATTCCATGTGAAGATTCCCTCTCGAGAGGAGTGGTTGTCGGGCTTTATGGAAAGACAACAACAAACGCAAGTGGTTTGTTACACTGACGGTTCTCTGATGGAGGGACGTGCTGGTGCTGGTGTCTACTGTCGTGAAATGAGATTGGAACAATCTCACTCACTAGGTAGATACTGTACTGTATTCTAAGCAGAAATCTTTGCGATTATGTGCGGGGTGAAATCGGCCCTTCAACTAAGTTTGTCAGGCAGAGTTATAAACTTCTGCTCCGATAGTCAGGCTGCAATCAAGGCCCTTAGCTCAGACAAATCCCGGTCCAAGCTAGTGATCGCGTGCCGAACCCAAATCGAAGAACTAAGCATTGTCAACACTATCTACATTGTCTGGGTGCCCGGACATTGCGGTATTACTGGAAATGAATGGGCTGACGAATTGGCTAGGGCAGGTTCAGCGATTGACTTAGTTGGTCCTGAGCCTGCGCTGCCAATTTCGACAAGTTGGATAAGGAAAAAATTCGTCCGAGCACCGCAATTATTGGAATCTACAAACGTGTCGCCAAACAAAGGCGTTTCTAGAACAACCATGCCCAGTAGTTTCGTAAAATCTCTTACATTTTTCGAAGCTCCACTGCGGCATGCTGACCAGGGCTTTAACCGGCCACTGCAAACTCAATTATCACAAGGCAACTTTTCAGCGCGCTGAGTCTTTTTCATGTGATCTTTGTGAATCCGACTACGGAACCTCATATCATCTGATATGCAACTGTCCAGCGGTAGCGCAATTGCGATTGCGAGTCTTCAGCCGTCCTTATATAGACGAAACCATGTTTGGTCGACTGAAACTCAGAGAAATACTAAAGTTTCTTATCCAATGTGGTGAAGAGCTTTAGGCTTATTCGCAGGCAAGTTGAACTACTTGTGAGTTTAACTTACCTGTTGTTTATTTTTGTTTTGTGCTGTTGTTTTTCCCACCCTTCCAATTCTACTTCCCCACACCTCCTTGTCCTTTCCTTCCGCTCAGGAAATGATGAAAACACACGGCAAGGCACAAATCCCCGACTATGTACGGGGAACGTGCCATTTGAGCCAATATATTCTGATTCCTGAAGTGAGTGGGCTTCTCCTGTCATCGTTGTTGTGAAAGGGGATCAGAGGATTAGGATGGTAATTGATTGCAAAGTTTCCATCAACAAGCTCATCGTACCGAATACATATCCGTTGCCGTTGGCTCAAGATATGTTTGCGTCGTTGTCTGGTTCAAAAGTGTTTTGTTCTTTGGATCTAGCTGGAGCTTATACCCAGCTACGTCTTTCCAAAAAGTCTAGGAAGATAATGATTATTAACACAATCAAGGGTCTTTATTCGTACAATCGTTTACCACAGGGAGCATCTAGCAGTGCTGCTATTTTTCAAAAAGTGACGGATCAAGTTTTGAAAGGTTTAGATGGAGTGTTTTGCTATCTAGACGACGTTTTGATAGCTGGTGAAAGTTTGGAGGACTGTTGAAAGAAGCTTTTTCTGGTTTTGGAACGTTTGGCCAAGTTCAATATTAAAGTGAACATGAAGAAATGCAAATTTTTTGTTTCTAGTTTGCCTTATTTAGGACATGTGTTGACTGAAAAAGGTGTGTTGCTGAATCCAAATCTTTTAGAATATTATGATCCTGACAAGCCAATTGTTGTGGTGTCTGATGCTTGTGGATACGGTTTGGGAGGTTTAATTGCACATATTGTTGACCGAGAAGAGCGACCAATTAGTTTCACATCCTTCTCATTAAACGATGCCCAAAAAAAGTATCCCATTTTACATCTGGAAGCGTTAGCTGTGGTTAGTACGATAAAGAAGTTTGACAAGTTTCTGTACGCAAAAAAGTTTACCGTTTATACAGATCACAAGCCCATCCTCATAATCACACAGAATTGCGTGAAAAGGAAGACAAGTTTGTTTGCGTCTGCTGCACTGTGGGCTGCTTGGATTTTGTTGGTGGTTAAAGTTGTAAGTTTGTTTGTTTCAGTAGTTTGGAAACATCGATCAAGTAACAGGTACGTTTATTGTTTTTGTTTGGTTTGTTGTGTTTCGTCAATCAACGATTGAAAACTTCAATCGTTAAATTTTGTCAATTGTTTAGGTGCGTTTAGTGATTTGGACGTGTTAAGCACGAAAAAAATATTATTTTGTGATCCAAATGGAGTCGTCTACTCATTTACTTTAGTAACCGTTTTGGAAAACAAACATTTAATTTTGATTACGTTTGTTTGTAATAAATATTTGTTTCTTTTGCGTATTTTGAAACATGTTTTTTTTTTCGTACATGCTTGTTTTTGTGTTTATTAATCCAGTGACTTACGGGAGTGTTTAAGTTTGCGTATTTTGTTTTGTTTAAGAATGCTGTTGGTGAATAATATTGAACCATACACTCCGGGTAGTATCCCGTTTGCTCAGTACTTGGAGCAGCTGGAATGGATCTTCTTACACCAGAAAATAGAAGAAAACGATAAGAAGATCACGTTTCTGGCATCATGTGGGACGGAAGTTTACAGCGAGTTAAAGCTTTTGTTTCTAGGTCAAAATCTCAAGGACGTTGAGTTCAAAGTCTTGACGGAAGCGCTACGAAAGCGTTATGACAAATGTGAAAGCGACCTAGTGCAACGGGTAAAATTTTATTCCCGTGTGCAAAATCCCAACGAGCGAGCAGTAGACTTCGTGTTAGCAGTAAAACAGTTGGCTGAGTACTGTAATTTTGATGACTTCAAAGAAATTGCGATTCGTGACAAGCTAGTGTACGGAGTCTCTTGTAAACAGCTTCAGGAGCGATTGCTAGACGAGGACGATTTGACTCTAGCGAAGGCAGAACGAATCATTATAAACCGCTAGTTAGCAAGTGAACGCGCGATGATCATCAACCATGAGCCTGGCAGGGTTGATGTTGTGGAGCGTCTTGGGATGCGCAAGGTTACATTTCCCCGTGAACCCTCTCCGTCTGCTGTAAACTTGCGAGGAAGAAGTCGTGATCGTCGTAGTCGAGCCGATAACGACAGTCGCAGCGGTAGCAGGAGTCGTTCAGATTCAACAAGGCGCGGAGAAAGAAGATCGTTTTTCTGCAACTACTGTCGTAGAAAAGGGCATACTCGCAAGAACTGTTTCGACCTCAAGCACCAGAAAAAGTCAGTGAAATCTGTTGCTGTTGTTCCGAAGAAGGCAGATTTAGCAGAGAGATTGAAGAGAGCGAGAATTTCGGACTCAGAAGAGGAGATGAGTGTTTCATCAAATCAACGATCTAGCTCGCCGTGTTTCGTGGATGCCATCGTTGATCGGAAATTGCTGCAAATGGAGATTGACAGTGGCTCTGCCGTCTCTGTCATTTGCAGACGAATTTATGATCGAAAATTCAGAGACAGTCCGTTGTCGATGGTGCCCGTCTGTCCGTTGTTGGCCAGACTGCGGTATCAGTTGAGATAAACGGTCAGCACGAGGATGTTGCGTTGGTTGTGTTAGAGAGTTTTAACATCGTTATGCCGTTATTTGGTCGGGATTTGCTCGACGTTTTCTTCCCAGCTTGGCGAAATGCCTTCCGAGGACCGATGTCGGTGAACCATACGATCGTTACGAAGGAGGAGAAAGTCATTGAAGATTTAAAAAGTAATTGTGTGTGACAAATGTGTTTGACAATGATTTTTCTACTCCTATAGCATGTTTTGAAGCGGATTTGGTACTGAAAGACGATTCACCAGTTTTTAAGCGGGCTTCCGAAGTTCCTTATCGTTTACGTGATAAAGTCATTGAGCATATTGATTCCTTGGAGCGAAACGGTTTGATTTCTCCCGTCGAAGCAAGTGAGTGGGCTTCTCCTATCATCGTTGTTGTGAAAAAGGATCAGGGGATTAGGATGGTAATTGATTGCAAAGTTTCCATCAACAAGCTCATCGTACCAAATACATATCCGTTGCCGTTGGCTCAAGATATGTTTGCGTCGTTGTCTGGTTCAAAAGTGTTTTGTTCTTTGGATCTAGCTGGAGCTTATACCCAGCTACGTCTTTCCAAAAAGTCTAGGAAGATAATGATTATTAATACCATCAAGGGTCTTTATTCGTACAATGCTATTTTTCAAAAAGTGATGGATCAAGTTTTGAAAGGTTTAGATGGAGTGTTTTGTTATCTAGATGACGTTTTGATAGCTGGTGAAAGTTTGGAGGACTGTAGAAAGAAGCTTTTTCTGGTTTTGGAACGTTTGGCCAAGTTCAATATTAAAGTGAACATGAAGAAATGCAAATTTTTTGTTTCTAGTTTGCCTTATTTAGGACATGTGTTGACTGAAAAAGGTTTGTTGCTCTGTCATGAAAAAGTTGAGACTATTCGTCGAGTAAGTGCTCCGAATGATGTAAGTCGACTTTTGCTAGGTTTGATAAACTATTACGGATGTTTCATTCCGAACCTTTCCACACTCCTTAACCCACTATACAGTTTATTTAAGAAAAACACTCAATTCGTTTGGAGCAAGGAATGTAACGACGTTTTCGAAAACTGCAAGCGAGTGTTGCTGAATCCAAATCTTTTAGAATATTATGATCCTGACAAGCCAATTGTTGTGGTGTCTGATGCTTGTGGATACGGTTTGGGAGGTTTAATTGCACATATTGTTGACCGAGAAGAGCGACCAATTAGTTTCACATCCTTCTCATTAAACGATGCCCAAAAAAAGTATCCCAATTGGCATCTGGAAACGTTAGCTGTGGTTAGTACGATAAAGAAGTTTGACAAGTTTCTGTACGGAAAAAAGTTTACCGTTTATACAGATCACAAGCCCTTGATTGGAACGTTTGGAAAGGATGGAAGGAATGCGATTTTCGTGATGCGTTTACAGCGATATATAATGGAGTTGTCAATCTACGATTTCGATATTGTGTATCGAACGTCATCGAAAATGGGGAATGCCGATTTTTGTTTACGTTTTCCGTTACCACAAGAGGTTCCAAGTTCTCTACAACGGGAGTACATTAAGAATCTCAACATATCTGGCGATCTACCACTGGATTATGCTGTGATTGCGAAGGAGACCGAAGCCGATGAGTTTCTCCAGAATGTTTTGTCGTACATGAGGTATGGCTGGCCTAGAAAACTTGACAGAAAGTTCAGAGATGTTTATTCTCATCATCAGGATTTAGATACCTTAGATGGATGTTTACTATTCCAAGATCGCGTGGTAATCCCAATAAAACTGCAGAACTCAGTTATTAAATTGCTTCACAGGAATCATTCTGGGATCAGCAAAATCAAGCAGTTAGCCAGAAGGTCTTTTTACTGGCTTGGGATGAACGGCGACATTGAGAATTTTGTAAAGTATTGCAGAGTTTGCAGTCAAATGGCCGTGGTTAGAAAGAAATCGACGCAAACAAGTTGGATTCCAACAACTCGACCGTTTAGTCGGATTCACGCGGACTTTTTCTATTTCCAACAGAAAGTTTTTCTGGTGATCGTTGATAGTTTTTCAAGATGGCTTGAGGTAGAGTGGCTGTGTTTGCCAGGTTTGGCCTACCTGATGTCATAGTGACTGATGGAGGTCCCCCATTTAATTCTAAGTACCTTATCGGATTTTTCGAACCACAGGGTATTCAGGTGATGAAAAGCCCACCGTATCATCCCTCGAGTAACGGTCAGGCAGAAAGAATGGTTCGGGTCGTTAAGGAAGTTTTAAAAAAAGTTTTTACTCGATCCTGAAATGAAAGGTTTGGATCTTGAGGATCAGATTTCTTGTTTTCTTTTCAATTATCGAAACACGTGTACAGAGGACTCAAGGTTTCCCTCTGAAAAATTGTTTAATTTTAAACCGAAAACGTTACTGGATCTAGTAAATCCAAGGAATAGTTTTAAGAAGCATTTGACGACTCACAGGGATGAGAAAGCTTCTATTTTTAAAAATGACACGCCTGTTCTTGACGAGTTTGTTAATCTGAGTAATGGTGATCCAATATACTTCAAGATTTTCAGACCTACCGAAATAAAAGGATGATTGGATGCCAAGTTTTGAAGCGAGTTTCTCCCAATGTTTTCCTGGTTTCCGTTGGTGGTCGAATTTATTTGGCGCACCACGATCAACTCAAGCTAAGGACAAGACCACCACGAAAGCTCGTTTGTGGTTGGAGTGATAGTCAAGCTTCGAGCCGAAAACGCACAAGGGAGTACGACGCGGGCGAGATTGACGACCCAGAGAGCAGCTTTTATGGTTTTCCAGCAGATTCCGTTGTGTTTAACCCCCTGCAGCAAGCAACAGTTGAGGTTGGCAGTAGTTTGCCGGAACCACAAATCAATGGCAATAGTTTGTCATCTACATTATTTAAAACAACAGCAAATAACAGTGGAAATAGTTTGCTACAATCGCCAGGCAGTAGTGTGCTTGCTAGAAGTATTGCGTCAGGTAGCAATAGTGTGTTGCCGTCTCCAACAACGAACAAAGATGGGCGACAAAGTTTACTATCAGCGAGCAACATAGAGGGAAGTTCACGATCGAGTACATCAGCTCATGGCTTAAGTTTTCCATTCGATCAACCGTTGGACAGCATCATGCGTGAAACAGCTCTCGCCGAGCGAAACGTCGAAGAGAAGACGAAGCTTATTTGTACTATTAAGATATTTTGTCTAGTTTGAATTGAAAGTAGTTTTTTTTATGTTACAGATCAGTGTACACAATGAATAGACAATGAATTGTAAATATAACCACTGTGATAACCACTCTAGCTTGCCAAAAGCATGTAGAGATATGCACGGCTGGCGTTCTGAATAAAGTTTAGTTTGATACTAGAGCTTGCATGGTACGCACTGTCTTCTCTATTACTAGAAGTCACATCCAGATTTATAACAGAAATCTACCATCTTACGTCAAACAATTTATAAAGTTATATAAACATAGATTTATCTGGGCCTTCAGAAACATTTCCAAAATACCTGGATTCAGTAAAAATCTTTTTATCATATATTACCATTGGGAGAAACTTTACGTCTCTCCGCCTTATTATCCTGACTAGCAGGATTCATTCTTTGTTTTTCCAAATATAGATTAAATGAATTGAGAAGAAGCCCAGGGTCAAAAACTAAAAAATCTGCTTGTCCAAATTTTGCCATAAAAGCAACTAAATATTTTCCAACTTCACTACGATCTATTCCATTTACTATCCATCCCATTTCCACCCCCTTTGAGAAATCATTTACCAATAGTAGAATAGTATTAGATGCAAGGCTAAATGGTTTTGTAAATTCCTTCCATTTAGAAGAAAAGATTTGGTTTGATATTAACAGCTGCTGTATTGACAACTTACAGTCAATGTCATTAGATTGAATAGGTGTAAAAAAATTTTCAATTTCTAATTTTCTAATAATATTTGTTATAATTTCCTTCAATATATAAGGTACGTCGCATTCATGTCTAAATATTGTAGTGTCAGTTTTACGAACAAATTTAGCTTCTAAACTATTTATAGGTGAAATAAATTCTTTAACGTCAATCTTAGCAAATCTTTGTTTGATTTCTGCCATAACATTATTTTTTTTCACAACTCTTATTTACTGGAAAAGAACCAGTTAAAAAATTTCTCCAGTTGGGAATAAAAACATGTTCTTTCGGATAGAAATCATTTCGGCAATCTATAATCAACAGTTTTAAGTTTGCCTTGGCACCCCTAAATTTCATCATAACTTCTACCTCACCTAATAGTTGCAATTCAGCACCATTTACTACGATAAGTTTAGTAGAAAATTTGCTAAGGAATTTTGAAAATCGAGAAAAATACAGACTTTTACTCATAACAGACACAGAAACACCAAAGTCGACCTCCATCTGCACCTCTTTATCTTCATTTTTACCACAGTTGAACATGTACTATTTATCTTATTAATTGACGAAACATGCATACAACATAATTCATCTGAGTCACAAGAAACGGTAGAGTCAGACATATCAACATTGTCCGCAATTTCTTTACTCAAACGATTGAATAGATCAGATATTTCGACATTGCTACTATCATGAACATCTATATTACTTGTGGTTTTTGTTCTCGTCGTTTGAAACATTTCCTTGCTACATGTCCTCGTAATCCACAATAATAACAAACACGTCTGTCCAACATTGATTGTCTTCTATGCTGTACATAACCTTTAGATTTTCTAGCGTCTTCAAAATATACTTTTCTAAAACGATGGTCTTTAAAGGGTTTATTGTCAATTTTATTTATTACTCCTGCAACAATTTTATCCAGAATTTCCTGGTCCTTATAATCACCATAATTACAATATTCTGCTTGTAACCGCAATGACAAAGCGAAATCTTGCAAGATTTCATCTGGTTGCTGATTGCGAATGTTGAAACGAATTCGTTGTATTAAATCCGATTCCGATCTATCCAAACGTGTCTTTAATTTGTTAATTAGATCATCGTATGGAACATTTTCAAAGTTACCCGTAGGGTAGAGCAAATTCAGTTGTGAAAAAACAACTGGACCACACAACGTGATTAAATATGCTCTTTTGTCAGAATCGTCATCTATTTTGTTCACGATGAAAAAATATTTCAATCGTGTGGCCCAATCTCCGAACAATGTGCCGTTACGGAAAGGCTCAATGGTGGCTACCATTGTGTGCGCCATATCAATGAACTATAAATTAGCACAAATTAAAATCTTCACCAATTGAGTGACACAAAAGAATAATAAAAGGAAAAACGCTTTTAATCCACCTAACAGTGTGATGAGACATTTCTTATAACTCTTATCACTCTCTTCGGATATTATATCGTTTGAGAACATTTAGAACTTGATGCTTCGCGATGTTTTTGATAACACATACTACATGGGATAGTGGCAGGACTCAGAGAATCGCTCAAATCAGCATAGGACAACATCAGTGCTAGAAATCTCAAACCAAATCAATGGGAAAGCGAAAAAATGACCCATTATATAGACATACAAACGAATTATTGCTAATGCTCTGTTAATAAAACATCTAAATTCCTCAATCAATGCAATGTGGTGGGAAAACTGAATTTTCCTAAAGGGGTTATGTATATTGTACTGAGTCAAAAAAAAAAAACATTTAGCCTATACATATAATTGGTCATACAACAAAAATAAAATTCTCATCAAAATCGATCAGGACCTGCTAGAGTCGAATGTAAATCGTCATTTTTCATAAATTTCTCTCTACATTCGGAAAGTGTTATCCTCGTTATTAATCATATTACGTTTTCGTCTCAACTTGACGCATTTCCAAAATAAAAACCTGTTTTAATCCACCTAGCGGTGCAATTGTGCCTTTCTCATTTCTCTAAACTATGGTACGGAGGCTTTTTATGTTCAACATAATTGTGGAAATGTCCATTACATTCTTAGTACACTTTGCACTTATACACAATGGCATGCCAGCCACGAACTTGATGAGCTACGTGTCGACGGTGAAACACTTGAAACAAAAAAATATCGTACTCCATTAGCCTAATCAGCATTAGATCAATGTTATCTGCTTGCTAACTCATTTTGTCATGCGGGGCTGGGTATGTGAAGAGGGCGAAAGTCCCATGAACGAACGACTCCCCAGCTTAAATTGGTATGCTTTGTGATACAGTGGTGGTTTAAAGATGACGGGGTTGAAAGGGAGGGGTATGAGGGCTGGATGGGGTGGTGGTCTGAGGGGTGATTTAAGGAGATTTTTAAAGAAGGGGCGCGAACAGTAGAGGGGGGGGGGGGTGTAACCCCTCTCCGTAAACCATCAACTACGCCTCTGTTAAAATCCAGAAACCCTAAACGAGTCGAAAAAAAAATTTGGCCGGGATTAGGTTGACGTTTTTCAGAGTGATTGCATAACCTTTCTATATGAGAAAGGCAAAAATGTGCCAAAATCCAAAAAAGTGAATCGTAGTCAAATTTTTTTTTCGAGTTTGCATCAAATCTCGACGTTTCATGCACCTTGAACACATTTAGCATCAAAAATAAAAATTCTATTTTTAATTTTTCCTATAGTTTATATGAGAAATTTCTGTGTGGCCGTACTCTGAAACCCGTAATTCCGGAACCAGAATTCCGATCGATCCAAAATTCAATAGCAGCCGATGGGAAGGTTGCACCTTTCATTTGAGACTAAGTTTGGGCAAATCGGTCCAGCCATCACAGAGAAAAATGAGCGACATTATTTGACACATACGCACATACATACACACACACACATACACACACACATACACACACATACACACACACATACACACACACATACACACACACATACACACACATACATACATACACACACACATACAGACTTTTTCCGATCTCGACGAACTGAGTCGAATGGGATATGACACCCGGCCCTCCGGGCCGGGATTAGGTTGACGTTTTTCAGAGTGATTGCATAACCTTTCTATATGAGAAAGGCAAAAATGTGCCAAAATCCAAAAAAGTGAATCGTAGTCAAATTTTTTTTTCGAGTTTGCATCAAATCTCGACGTTTCATGCACCTTGAACACATTTAGCATCAAAAATAAAAATTCTATTTTTAATTTTTCCTATAGTTTATATGAGAAATTTCTGTGTGGCCGTACTCTGAAACCCGTAATTCCGGAACCAGAATTCCGATCGATCCAAAATTCAATAGCAGCCGATGGGAAGGTTGCACCTTTCATTTGAGACTAAGTTTGGGCAAATCGGTCCAGCCATCACTGAGAAAAATGAGTGACATTATTTGACACATACGCACATACATACACACACACATACACACACACATACACACACATACACACACATACATACATACACACACACATACAGACTTTTTCCGATCTCGACGAACTGAGTCGAATGGGATATGACACCCGGACCTCCGGGCCGGGATTAGGTTGACGTTTTTCAGAGTGATTGCATAACCTTTCTATATGAGAAAGGCAAAACCCGTTTTAATCCACCTAATGGTGCAATTGTGCTTTTCTCATTTGTCCAGACTACGATTCCATGGCTGGTTATGTTCAATACAATGGTGGAAATGAATATTACATGTTCAGTACAATTTTCACATACGAACAATGGATCGACAGCCACGATCTTGAGATACTATGTGATACTGAAACATCGCTTGAAACCAGCGGCGGATCATTTAGAAAGATCCGGGTCCTGCATAAAACTTTCAACTTGTTAAGAAATTTTAAACTAGTTTTAATTTTAAAGTAGCAACCCCTCACTGCATACTCGCTCCGGGCCGGTATGTTCACATTTTTTCCACATACACACACATACATACACACACAGACATTTTCCGAATTCGACGAACTCAGTCGATTGGCATATGACACTCGGCCCTCCCGGTCGCGATTAGATTGACGAATTTTAGAGTGAATGAGAAAGGCAAAAACATTTTTAGCAAATTTTGAAAGTTATGCATTTTTTTTTGGTGAGCAGTTCTATGTTTCATAGACATTAAATCAATTTCAACTTCACTTCCTATTAAATAAAGACCTTTATTACAGTACATCTCTACAAAAGCGAGCTCAATTTGAAAAGAAATCTGAGGATTATTATTGATTACAGAACTCTGGAATTTTCTATTGGAATGTTTTCAGGCAGGAATTTGATATTGATGCTATTAGACAACTGTGAAATCAAGACCAATAGATCAGTTACATATCAGGAAGGACCCCATTCCGACAATTTATCAAAAGTCCTCATGATGTTTACAACAACAGGTTATCAATCTACGGATCAGATAATTGTTATTGTAATATTGAATTAAATCAGTCTGCATCAATAAATTTTCAACTTCAATCCAATTTATTTTTTTGGTTTGGTGGGGGGGGGGGTTGTATGGTGTTAAACCCCAAAACCTTCTCTTGGCTACGCCGTTGCTTGGAGTTATTTATTTCGCTTTCCATTTTCCGATATGTTTCAGATCGATCCGATGGTTATAAGTTAGAAAAATTGCAGTCAGAAGGTTCGCACAAATGAACATTTTTGCACTGATAAGTTATCAAGTTCCTTCCAGATAACTTGGAAGTGTTCGGTGATTATTTCTAGCGGTTGTCGATAGTAAAATGAAATACAAAATTCGTTTTATCGAAATAATGTTTAGCTTATTTCAATGGATTATTACTATATTGAACAATAAATAGGCGAGAAAGAGTAATCAACAAACAACAAGCCATAACTTTTAAAGTATTCAAAATAGATATTTAAAGTCTTTAGTAAAGTTATTCGCAAAAGTATGAGCTACAAATTTGCTGAAGACATCATTTCGATATAATCACTTCCAAGAAAATTTGTGAAAATATCTCACTCATAGGGAGATTAATCAGCAAAAGCACAATACCAAAAGAAAGGGCATATTGCCGCCATTAAATTCTCCGAAGATACTATTGACCTAAAATAAGCCGTTTTGGCGTTAATAATAGATTACATGTTTTTGGTCATATTTCTGGCAATGGGAAATGATAAAAATCTTTCGTCCGCCTTTAATGTTAAATATCTCTTTTGATAATAGTCCGATTTCAACAATCTATAGCTTGTTCGAAAGGTATTTGTTAAAGTTGTCTAAAAACATATAAATTGTTAATCTATAATGTCAATTTCGGCAGATAATTTAAAAAAACTGTAAAAAACGCCATTTTTACGCATTCAATCATTCATATCTTGGAAACTAAACATCAGAATCAAAAACAAATTAATAGCGTTCATACTGTTTTTTGGTTCTTTCATTTAAAATTGGTTTGGATAAGATCGGTTCAGCCATTGCTGAGAAACACGAATGAGAATTTGTCCGTTACATACACACACACACACACACACAGACACACACACACACAGACATTGTCCCAAATCGTCGAGCTGAGTCGATTGGTATATAAGACTCGGCCCTCCGGGCCTCGGAAAAAATCATGAAAGTTTGAGCGAATTCTATACATTTCTTTTATAAGAAATGTAAAAAGATACTCACCGCAGTGCCGACTTACGATCACCTGCTCGTTAACGGAAGATCCACTAAAACTTCCAACTACACCGTCGGATTCGGTGTTTGTTCTCCAGCAGTCCACTGGTATAACAGCGACCTAAATACCAGATCACAAAAAAAGAATTAGAATTTTTATAAAAAAAATTGTTTTGTTTTAAATAAAACTAAAAACCAAAGAAAACAATTTTTATTTTTGTAAACTTTTGTTTAACATAAACCTTCAGTGCAAAACTGGTACCTCTGCCACTACCGAAAGGTCCTTACATCAAAATGGCTTTGCACACCACAAAAAACTAATTAGCGTCACTGTGAACTATAAAGCACAAAAGAAATTCCACTATTTATTTTGTTCTATTTATAGTTACTTACATTTTTTTCTGTGCTCTAATGGCCACGCTCTAACAGCGGCGCTTTTAAATATGTCTGGGTGACCGGGAATCCGTCCTGGATATCGTTGTCTAGCCGCGTTCCGGGTTTTCCTCGTCGCTAGTTATTATAACCCGTCCAACCGAGAGGTGGACCAAGAGATGTAGCTTCAGTTAGTAAAAGAGCTGGAACGTCTACTTCCTAAATACTATCACTTGTGGAGGACCGAGAATAGGAATTCTTTTCTTAAGTTAAAATAAACACTTCTAACTTAGTTTGATCGCGCACTGGAATAAGAGACTGACGTCTCAAATCCAGTTGTATTTATTTACCTGTCTGCAAAGGTAGGTACGCCAAAAGAGCGTAACCTAATTTTATACCCATTTTTGGGAACACAACAGTTTCTTACGTTTTTTGCAATTAACCTTCGAACGATACAATATTGTCCCACAAACTGCACATAAATAGAAAGCTTATAAAAATATATTTCGAACAGGCTATAGATTGTCTAAATCCATGCACGAACGGCGGAGATATTAGACATTTTGTATTTTTAGTCCTCGCTTACCAATTTCCACTAACTAAAAATGAGATTGTTTCATACATAGTATTGCTTTACTGGTGTTTTAGGGGCAAAACTAAACCGATATCGGAGTATGAAAACACATCTACGTGATTCAAGGAATTCAATGTTGAGAACATTTTGTGAATTACCTTTATAATAAATTAACTATTTCTCAAAAATCATTATATAAGTTCACTTCAAAGACAAAATAATGTGTTGATAAAGAAACAGTGAATTCTACTATTTATCCATTGGATTAGGCATTGCGTTCAACCATGAGGTAAATGTTGAATGGTATATCAATACACAGATCAACAAGTAATTCACTTAGTAGTGAGATAAAAGATTTCTCATATAATTATACTCGCGGCGTCACTGAAAGCAACTATATGTTCGAAGCCCAAAAATCTACCGAAAATTTAGCTCTTTTGCAAGATTTAGGTTATACTGGCTATGGCGTAAAAATTACTACTTACATTATTTATGATAAGAATGTAAGAAATCAATATATCATAATAATATACCTATAAAAATAATGTCACTGTATTAACCATCATTTGACATTCCTCACACGCCCGCCCCCATCTCTCTCTCTCTCTCTCTCTCTCTCTCTCTCTCTCTCTCTCTCTCTCTCTTTTCTCTCTCTCTCTGTCTCTCTTCTATCGCATCTATCTAGCTATTTCTGTATCCATTTCTAAGTTGTGTGATAAGATCTTCTGCTAATCTGAAATATTTATTAATTGTAATTGCGAAGGTTTGAGAAAACAAAACTATTTTTTGTCTACTGCTACATCAACACAACTTTAATTCAATTGTATTCAAAGCCTGTATCTTCACTATAATTAAGGAAATTCATGGCTATATCAAAAAAATATTTGGCTTAACTGGGTAATATGAAAGTTTGACGATGAAAATTTTCAAAAGAGACATTCCACGTGCGATATTTACTCTATTCGTATCTCTATTGAATTTTGAATGAAACATATGCTCGTTTCGAAGACAAAATACATGAGAGGAAGAGGTTCTAGAGACGACAATGTGAACCTCCCACTCGAGTTCGGATTGACGGTGACGAAATTGAGATGGTCGACGTATTCATGTATTTGGGCTCACTGGTAACCGACGACAATGATAACAGCAGTGAAATTCAGAAACGGATCTTGACGGGAAATCGTGCCTACTTTGGACTCCAGAGGACGCTCCGGTCGAACAAAATTCGCCGCCGCACGAAGTTGATTATCTACAAGACGCTGATTAGATTAGATCGGTGGTCCTCTACGGCCACGAGACCTGGACTATGCTCGTGGAGGACCAACGCGCCCTTGGAGTTTTCGAACGAAAGGCGTTGCGTACCATCTATGGTGGCGTGCAGCTGGAAGACGGAACGTGGCGCAGGCGAATGAACCATGAGTTGTATCAGCTGCACATTCGTTGTATTTGTATGAACTTTCATGAAAATAACGGATCACAGACCAAAAATATCCACAAATTAGATCCAGGAAAAGAAGTCTCCCAAAGTACCCACTCTCGATGGGGGATGCAATTACAATGTGTCTTCTAACTTATCGTCGTCCATATCTGGATATACTGAGTAGTTTGAACCATTTCTTTTTTACAGTGTTGGTCTGTATAGGACTTATTTATCCATATTTCCAGCACGAGAATTCGAGACGAAATAATATGAAAGCTATGAGGATGAATGGAAATAGACTGCATTGCAATCAACTGAATGCACGGCTTTTATGCTATCGACATAGCGTAGACATTTCACACCATTTACTTCAATGCAAATAAAAACTTTGAAATATCAACCTGTCTCATTCACGAGTCGGATTCTCCCTGTCGTTCTCTGTTCAAGGGGCTTGAAAGCACATGTGACCTTGTCTCCCTTTACTATATTCAATTGCGCGTTAAAATACTGGAGCAGTAAATTCTATTCTGTACATAAATCTTTTTTTCGGGAATATGTGACCAAAAAATAAATTTCGAATTCCAAAGCAAATTGAACGTTCCAGGTTCCTGATAATTAATTAAGGTCCAAAAATAAAGTAGAAACACCAGATAATCTTAAAACGACGCCGTCAAGTACAGAAGCATGAAAACAAAAAGAATAAAACCAAAAAGCCCTAGAAAGTCCATTGCATATTTATTAGCCTTTTCTCAGAAGATGGGATTTTCAAAAACATTTCAAAACTTTCTGATGCAATGGTTCTCAAATTCGTACAATCCAGTTTATTCATTTTCTTTATTCAAAAATGTTTTTAGCTTCACATATATGACCATTTCATTTTAATTAATTATTTGATTCAGCATCTTTTTATTCCTTTTGTGCATCTGCGTTCATTTTACTTATTTTATTCGTTTCATTCTTTGGATTCACTCTGATCAGTTTATTCTTTTTGTGCATTTTACTCATATCATTCATTTAACTTATTTTATTCATTGTATGCATTTTTTATTCAGTGTCTTCATTTTAATAATTTGACTACTTTTGCAGTTTTGATCATTTCATCCAAATAATTTATTTGATCAATTTATTTCTTTATATTAATTTATAACCTTCTACCATTGTTTAATTTTTCATTTTAATCAATGCATTTTATTCTGCTCATTTTCTTCTTTTTATTCATTTTATCACTTCAGCTCATTTTGTTTATTTGATTCGTTTGTTTTATTTATGGATTTCATTTATTTTTTACTTTATTCATTTTGTTCATCCATTCTTTTTATTCATTTTATCCATTTCATTAATTTGATTCATTGTATTCACTGGATGAATTAAATCAATTTGATTCATTTAATTCATGTGATTAATTTGATTCATGTGATTCATTTGATTCATTTGATTCATTTGATTCATTTGATTCATTTGATTCATTTGATTCATTTGATTCATTTGATCCATTTGATTCATTTGATTCATTTGATTCATTTGATTCATTTGATTCATTTGATTCATTTGATTCATTTGATTCATTTGATTCATTTGATTCATTTGATTCATTTGATTCATTTGATTCATTTGATTCATTTGATTCATTTGATTCATTTGATTCGTTTGATTCATTTGATTCATTTGATTCATATCTTTAGTTTTATGCATTTCATGTCCAGTCATTCGTTTTATTTCATTCAATTCGTTAGTATGAGTTAATTTATTTTTTTAATCTTATAACTATTTCTAAATATAATCTTAATTTTTATTTGATAACCTAATCTAATTTGATTCGTGTATATTATAATTTCGATTTACATAAATTTTTCTACTCATTTTATGAATTTAAAAACCTAGTATTTCATTTTTTGCTTTACTTTTTTTATTTCGGTCGTTTTGTTGATTTCTATAATTTATACGATATTTTATTCGTGCAAGACTAGAAACTGTTTTCATCCCACCTCTAGTTGGGTGCCTACTTCTCGTGAGTTCTGCAAACTAATCCAATAGTGAAATGTGTAAGAAATGTCTCATCTCACTGCTAGGTGGATTAAATCGGTTTTTAAATAGTTTTTATTAAAATATGCGGTTGGGGTAAGTTGGCGGTGCCACACGCGGGGCAAGTTGGCGGTACCTACTATTTACAATGCAAAAAAATCATCAAACAATTTTATTTCTGGAATTCACTACAAAGTAAGAAAATCTTTATCTTGTGTATCTTGCCAATGTAGGAGACATTTATTCCGGAATTGCACGAAGAATTTCGAAAATTTACTTTTGAATAGGAAGTACGCATCAAAGTCAAAATACAGGGGTATTGCAACTGAAATATAATAGCAAATGTCGGCTAATATACAGTTTCCTCGAAAAGACATTCAGCATGTTCCAAAAGGACCCTTGAAGTAATTGAATCTCCATTTGATTGCTTGGTTTTTGGCGTATACTTACATACCGCCTGGGGCTGGGTAAATTGGCGGGTTTTCCGCGTCACATATTTTTGTCTCTAAAAATGGAGACAATGCATGAAACACTTTAAAAAAAATCAGCGATGTTGCCGAGAGTCTGCTCTTTCATGCCGCGTGTTCTATTTTGCAAGATCTATCTACATCAAAGCGATAAAAATTGAAAACTGAAAACATCGCTAACTAGCCCCGGTCTCTCCTACTATAACTATTTTAGAATGAAAAACTACTCGCTAAATTCCTATGACAAGCTAGCGTCAAAAAATTTTAAAAATTGTATACGAACTATATTATTGTAAGTAACCCTTTGTGTTCGATGTTTAAAGTTAAGTTAATGCATGATAAATTGTTACCCATAGTTTCCCCTGAAGATGGCGCTATACAGTACCGAAACGTCGGATTAATAAAAACCATGTTCAAAAATAGTGAATGACTGCTTAGCCGAAATAAATCCAACAAGAATTATATTTACTATTTTATTATTATTTATTTCTTCATAATAATGTAACGTTAGGCAATTGCCTTTTTTAATGTTACAATTGATATCACTATATAATTAGATCTTATGTTAGTTTGTTGCTCTCAGTCGTAAAACAGCTAGACAGGTAGATATATTCTTAAAATTTTACTGATATTTACGGCTTTCTCAGTCTATTATACTTAAGCAAACATTATATTTATAGATTGCCCGACGTTTCGGCCGTTTTTGATGGCCTTTTTATAACCTCAATATGGCTAGCATACACAGTGGATTTTTTATGCTTATTGACAACAATTTTGGTCACAACACAGTACAACTTTTCAAAACGTACGCGCAGCTCAACACCAAAATGTGTAACATGACGGTACGTAAGGACTTTTTGATAAAATGCCGTAAAACGGGAGTTTTCCCGTCACACATAGTGAACTCATTGAAGTGTATCCACCCGTTGCTCGAAGAACGGAGCCCATATACGCATAAGCTTCAACGAATAATCGATCGTTTCAAGAAAGCAATTCTAAACATCGAAATCCAACATACATTCTACAAAATAAAGTGCTTAAAACAGGAGTTACAGCAAATACAGATACAGCTTACTATCTTCACTACCAACGACATTGCAACACGATTTATTACCACACAGAACCAATCTTTCGATAATCGACAGGAGTTACAGAAACGGAGGACAAATAAAAAGCTCGCAAAGTTATTAGAAAAAACAGCACCACTGGACAACAGCACACCAAAATACCAAGATAAAGCCATACTAAACGCCACTACCGTAACAGTTCCATCGGACACTCTGACACTGCTCAGCCTTGGACCAAAATTTTCCCTACCAGTTACCAGTCTCAACCATGTTCCATTCTATCACATGCTAGCCGACGTTGAAGCCATCCTACGTGTTTCGCCAGACCAAACCACACAAGATCGCAACAGATGCCAGATAGCAACGCAAATCCAGAACTATATCTCCAATTCCAAACATAATACACACAAAACCCCGCTCCATAATTTCTGCAAACATGCAGCGACGACCACCGCAAAATTTCTCGCAGACCACCAAGACATCTACATACTTGAAGCTGACAAAGGCAACAGAACGGTCATAATGTACAAACATGAATACGACCGCAAAATGACCTTGTTGCTAAACGAACCTAATTATCGAGTTGTTTCCAAAGATCCAACACCATCCGTCCAAAGACAGACCAACTCGCTCATCACCAGACTACTCAATCTGAAGCTAATCAACTCTCAAACATCCATCCGTCTAAAATCAACCACTTCCGTATGCCCTCGTATATATGGACAACCCAAAGCGCACAAACCCAATCTACCACTACGCCCAGTTGTCCCAAACATCACAGCACCAACGTACAAATTATCCAAATATATAGCCAACATACTTAAAAGATCACAGCAAAGCGAGTACAATATATCGGACAGTTTCCAATTCACCGAGTACATAAACCAGATCACTCTCCCGCCTGACTACGTCCTAGTATCGTTCGATGTCGTGTCGCTGTTTACAAACATTCCTATCGAACTTGCCACCCACGACATAATCATGGATTGGTGTAACATCAAAAAGTACACTGATATAAACTTAGACTTGTTTCTCGAACTAGTGGAATTTTGCACCAAAAACAGTTACTTTCGATTTCGAGACAAACACTACGTGCAAACATTCGGTACCGCTATGGGCAGCCCCCTATCTCCCATTTTAGCCGATATCGTGATGGAGAACTTACTGCAAACCTCCACTCAACTACTGCCGTTTGCTATACCCGTCATTCGTAAATACGTGGATGATTTATTTTTGGCTCTCCCGAAAGACAAAATAGCACTTACGCTCGATACATTTAACGCATACAATTCAAACCTACAATTCACAAAAGAAGAGGAATCCGACAATAAACTACCGTTCCTAGATACACTTGTAATTCGCAATTCGGACCAAACTTTATCCACTCAATGGTACGCAAAACCGATAGCATCAGGCAGGCTACTAAATTACCATTCATTCCACCCACTTTCCATGAAGATGAACGTAGCCAAAAACTTTATCGAAAGAGTAACTCGACTCACTACGGATAATACCACCAACATACAGCATACAATTTTCCAGCATCTCCGCCGTAATAATTACCCCGCCACACTCATAAACAGGCTCATACAACGGTCTAAAAACACCACGCACGAAGATGCCTCCAACAGTGCACCATTAACCATAAGAAACCACAGTCAAAGCATATCAACATGCAATCACAGTCCAACAGTCCCACCGAACGAACAGATATATAGATCCCTGCCGCACGTGCCAACACTCAGTACATCCATAGCGAAAATGCTCAAACCAGACTATCCCAATGTAAAAATAGCTACACAGCCTATCAACACAGTATCAAAACTACTGCCAAACACAAAAGACTCGGTTGACCCATTGCTGCAGTCTAATATCATTTACAGCCTGTCATGCGATAATTGCACAATGAGTTATTTGGGCATGACACGCAACCAGCTTAGAACCAGGCTATATGGCCATAAAAGCAATATTAACCAGTACCACAAACTGATAGCTGATGGTACGACCGACAGCAACGAACAGCTGATCAGTCTCGGAGAGAAGACTGCCCTCATCGAACACATGATACAACACAACCATACCTTCGATCTTACCAAAGCCAAAATTATTGACAGAACCTATCGACCGACGGCTCTCCCGATACTAGAAATGTGCCACATCACGAACACACTCAACACCGTAAATCATCGCACCGATGTGGACGGGCTCAACACAACTTACGCAGGCATTCTACATACACTCAGAACTACCAATACTCGCCGCAATAAAGCTTCCGAACCAGACACAAGTAATAGAACACTTTTGGCCCATGATAGATAGTTACCGTTTCGGGTCACCATCTTTAAATCATACGTTGTAATACCGGTGGATGTGCATATCGAGCTCCGTGACCAATAGTGCACCCAGATGGTTTTTATTGCGAAAAATCCCCATATTTCCGACCAGAAAAATTCGTGCAAAATTCCCAAACCTCCCATCGTTGGCAATCAGCGAATTCGACAAAGACGCGTAAATTAGAGTAAGTTCACAATGTCAATGTCCCCCCTTTTTGTACCTTTCTGTTTTCCTTTTACTCACTATGACATGAATAAATTTTCCAGTTTTCCCTTGAAAAAGGCCATCAAAAACGGCCGAAACGTCGGGCAATCTATAAATATAACGTTTGCTTAAGTATAATAGACTGAGAAAGCCGTAAATATCAGTGAATGTTCCGTAACCAGTCGTCAAACATCTTATTATAACCTCAATATGGCTAGCATACATAGTGGATTTTTTATGCTTATTGACAACAATTTTGGTCACAACACAGTACAACTTTTCAAAACGTACGCGCAGCTCAACACCAAAATGTGTAACATGACGGTACGTAAGGACTTTTTGATAAAATGCCGTAAAACGGGAGTTTTCCCGTCACACATAGTGAACTCATTGAAGTGTATCCACCCGTTGCTCGAAGAACGGAGCCCATATACGCATAAGCTTCAACGAATAATCGATCGTTTCAAGAAAGCAATTCTAAACATCGAAATCCAACATACATTCTACAAAATAAAGTGCTTAAAACAGGAGTTACAGCAAATACAGATACAGCTTACTATCTTCACTACCAACGACATTGCAACACGATTTATTACCACACAGAACCAATCTTTCGATAATCGACAGGAGTTACAGAAACGGAGGACAAATAAAAAGCTCGCAAAGTTATTAGAAAAAACAGCACCACTGGACAACAGCACATCAAAATACCAAGATAAAGCCATACTAAACGCCACTACCGTAACAGTTCCATCGGACACTCTGACACTGCTCAGCCTTGGACCAAAATTTTCCCTACCAGTTACCAGTCTCAACCATGTTCCATTCTATCACATGCTAGCCGACGTTGAAGCCATCCTACGTGTTTCGCCAGACCAAACCACACAAGATCGCAACAGATGCCAGATAGCAACGCAAATCCAGAACTATATCTCCAATTCCAAACATAATACACACAAAACCCCGCTTCATAATTTCTGCAAACATGCAGCGACGACCACCGCAAAATTTCTCGCAGACCACCAAGACATCTACATACTTGAAGCTGACAAAGGCAACAGAACGGTCATAATGTACAAACATGAATACGACCGCAAAATGACCTTGTTGCTAAACGAACCTAATTATCGAGTTGTTTCCAAAGATCCAACACCATCCGTCCAAAGACAGACCAACTCGCTCATCACCAGACTACTCAATCTGAAGCTAATCAACTCTCAAACATCCATCCGTCTAAAATCAACCACTTCCGTATGCCCTCGTATATATGGACAACCCAAAGCGCACAAACCCAATCTACCACTACGCCCAGTTGTCCCAAACATCACAGCACCAACGTACAAATTATCCAAATATTTAGCCAACATACTTAAAAGATCACAGCAAAGCGAGTACAATATATCGGACAGTTTCCAATTCACCGAGTACATAAACCAGATCACTCTCCCGCCTGACTACGTCCTAGTATCGTTCGATGTCGTGTCGCTGTTTACAAACATTCCTATCGAACTTGCCACCCACGACATAATCATGGATTGGTGTAACATCAAAAAATACACTGATATAAACTTAGACTTGTTTCTCGAACTAGTGGAATTTTGCACCAAAAACAGTTACTTTCGATTTCGAGACAAACACTACGTGCAAACATTCGGTACCGCTATGGGCAGCCCCCTATCTCCCATTTTAGCCAATATCGTGATGGAGAACTTACTGCAAACCTCCACTCAACTACTGCCGTTTGCTATACCCGTCATTCGTAAATACGTGGATGATTTATTTTTGGCTCTCCCGAAAGACAAAATAGCACTTACGCTCGATACATTTAACGCATACAATTCAAACCTACAATTCACAAAAGAAGAGGAATCCGACAATAAACTACCGTTCCTAGATACACTTGTAATTCGCAATTCGGACCAAACTTTATCCACTCAATGGTACGCAAAACCGATAGCATCAGGCAGGCTACTAAATTACCATTCATTCCACCCACTTTCCATGAAGATGAACGTAGCCAAAAACTTTATCGAAAGAGTAACTCGACTCACTACGGATAATACCACCAACATACAGCATACAATTTTCCAGCATCTCCGCCGTAATAATTACCCCGCCACACTCATAAACAGGCTCATACAACGGTCTAAAAACACCACGCACGAAGATGCCTCCAACACTGCACCATTAACCATAAGAAACCACAGTCAAAGCATATCAACATGCAATCACAGTCCAACAGTCCCACCGAACGAACAGATATATAGATCCCTGCCGCACGTGCCAACACTCAGTACATCCATAGCGAAAATGCTCAAACCAGACTATCCCAATGTAAAAATAGCTACAAAGCCTATCAACACAGTATCAAAACTACTGCCAAACACAAAAGACTCGGTTGACCCATTGCTGCAGTCTAATATCATTTACAGCCTGTCATGCGATAATTGCACAATGAGTTATTTGGGCATGACACGCAACCAGCTTAGAACCAGGCTATATGGCCATAAAAGCAATATTAACCAGTACCACAAACTGATAGCTGATGGTACGACCGACAGCAACGAACAGCTGATCAGTCTCGGAGAGAAGACTGCCCTCATCGAACACATGATACAACACAACCATACCTTCGATCTTACCAAAGCCAAAATTATTGACAGAACCTATCGACCGACGGCTCTCCCGATACTAGAAATGTGCCACATCACGAACACACTCAACACCGTAAATCATCGCACCGATGTGGACGGGCTCAACACAACTTACGCAGGCATTCTACATACACTCAGAACTACCAATACTCGCCGCAATAAAGCTTCCGAACCAGACACAAGTAATAGAACACTTTTGGCCCATGATAGATAGTTACCGTTTCGGGTCACCATCTTTAAATCATACGTTGTAATACCGGTGGATGTGCATATCGAGCTCCGTGACCAATAGTGCACCCAGATGGTTTTTATTGCGAAAAATCCCCATATTTCCGACCAGAAAAATTCGTGCAAAATTCCCAAACCTCCCATCGTTGGCAATCAGCGAATTCGACAAAAACGCGTAAATTAGAGTAAGTTCACAATGTCAATGTCCCCCCTTTTTGTACCTTTCTGTTTTCCTTTTACTCACTATGACATGAATAAATTTTCCAGTTTTCCCTTGAAAAAGGCCATCAAAAACGGCCGAAACGTCGGGCAATCTATAAATATAACGTTTGCTTAAGTATAATAGACTGAGAAAGCCGTAAATATCAGTGAATGTTCCGTAACCAGTCGTCAAACATCTTATTATAACCTCAATATGGCTAGCATACATAGTGGATTTTTTATGCTTATTGACAACAATTTTGGTCACAACACAGTACAACTTTTCAAAACGTACGCGCAGCTCAACACCAAAATGTGTAACATGACGGTACGTAAGGACTTTTTGATAAAATGCCGTAAAACGGGAGTTTTCCCGTCACACATAGTGAACTCATTGAAGTGTATCCACCCGTTGCTCGAAGAACGGAGCCCATATACGCATAAGCTTCAACGAATAATCGATCGTTTCAAGAAAGCAATTCTAAACATCGAAATCCAACATACATTCTACAAAATAAAGTGCTTAAAACAGGAGTTACAGCAAATACAGATACAGCTTACTATCTTCACTACCAACGACATTGCAACACGATTTATTACCACACAGAACCAATCTTTCGATAATCGACAGGAGTTACAGAAACGGAGGACAAATAAAAAGCTCGCAAAGTTATTAGAAAAAACAGCACCACTGGACAACAGCACACCAAAATACCAAGATAAAGCCATACTAAACGCCACTACCGTAACAGTTCCATCGGACACTCTGACACTGCTCAGCCTTGGACCAAAATTTTCCCTACCAGTTACCAGTCTCAACCATGTTCCATTCTATCACATGCTAGCCGACGTTGAAGCCATCCTACGTGTTTCGCCAGACCAAACCACACAAGATCGCAACAGATGCCAGATAGCAACGCAAATCCAGAACTATATCTCCAATTCCAAACATAATACACACAAAACCCCGCTTCATAATTTCTGCAAACATGCAGCGTCGACCACCGCAAAATTTCTCGCAGACCACCAAGACATCTACATACTTGAAGCTGACAAAGGCAACAGAACGGTCATAATGTACAAACATGAATACGACCGCAAAATGACCTTGTTGCTAAACGAACCTAATTATCGAGTTGTTTCCAAAGATCCAACACCATCCGTCCAAAGACAGACCAACTCGCTCATCACCAGACTACTCAATCTGAAGCTAATCAACTCTCAAACATCCATCCGTCTAAAATCAACCACTTCCGTATGCCCTCGTATATATGGACAACCCAAAGCGCACAAACCCAATCTACCACTACGCCCAGTTGTCCCAAACATCACAGCACCAACGTACAAATTATCCAAATATATAGCCAACATACTTAAAAGATCACAGCAAAGCGAGTACAATATATCGGACAGTTTCCAATTCACCGAGTACATAAACCAGATCACTCTCCCGCCTGACTACGTCCTAGTATCGTTCGATGTCGTGTCGCTGTTTACAAACATTCCTATCGAACTTGCCACCCACGACATAATCATGGATTGGTGTAACATCAAAACGTACACTGATATAAACTTAGACTTGTTTCTCGAACTAGTGGAATTTTGCACCAAAAACAGTTACTTTAGATTTCGAGACAAACACTACGTGCAAACATTCGGTACCGCTATGGGCAGCCCCCTATCTCCCATTTTAGCCGATATCGTGATGGAGAACTTACTGCAAACCTCCACTCAACTACTGCCGTTTGCTATACCCGTCATTCGTAAATACGTGGATGATTTATTTTTGGCTCTCCCGAAAGACAAAATAGCACTTACGCTCGATACATTTAACGCATACAATTCAAACCTACAATTCACAAAAGAAGAGGAATCCGACAATAAACTACCGTTCCTAGATACACTTGTAATTCGCAATTCGGACCAAACTTTATCCACTCAATGGTACGCAAAACCGATAGCATCAGGCAGGCTACTAAATTACCATTCATTCCACCCACTTTCCATGAAGATGAACGTAGCCAAAAACTTTATCGAAAGAGTAACTCGACTCACTACGGATAATACCACCAACATACAGCATACAATTTTCCAGCATCTCCGCCGTAATAATTACCCCGCCACACTCATAAACAGGCTCATACAACGGTCTAAAAACACCACGCACGAAGATGCCTCCAACACTGCACCATTAACCATAAGAAACCACAGTCAAAGCATATCAACATGCAATCACAGTCCAACAGTCCCACCGAACGAACAGATATATAGATCCCTGCCGCACGTGCCAACACTCAGTACATCCATATCGAAAATGCTCAAACCAGACTATCCCAATGTAAAAATAGCTACAAAGCCTATCAACACAGTATCAAAACTACTGCCAAACACAAAAGACTCGGTTGACCCATTGCTGCAGTCTAATATCATTTACAGCCTGTCATGCGATAATTGCACAATGAGTTATTTGGGCATGACACGCAACCAGCTTAGAACCAGGCTATATGGCCATAAAAGCAATATTACCCAGTACCACAAACTGATAGCTGATGGTACGACCGACAGCAACGAACAGCTGATCAGTCTCGGAGAGAAGACTGCCCTCATCGAACACATGATACAACACAACCATACCTTCGATCTTACCAAAGCCAAAATTATTGACAGAACCTATCGACCGACGGCTCTCCCGATACTAGAAATGTGCCACATCAAGAACACACTCAACACCGTAAATCATCGCACCGATGTGGACGGGCTCAACACAACTTACGCAGGCATTCTACATACACTCAGAACTACCAATACTCGCCGCAATAAAGCTTCCGAACCAGACACAAGTAATAGAACACTTTTGGCCCATGATAGATAGTTACCGTTTCGGGTCACCATCTTTAAATCATACGTTGTAATACCGGTGGATGTGCATATCGAGCTCCGTGACCAATAGTGCACCCAGATGGTTTTTATTGCGAAAAATCCCCATATTTCCGACCAGAAAAATTCGTGCAAAATTCCCAAACCTCCCATCGTTGGCAATCAGCGAATTCGACAAAAACGCGTAAATTAGAGTAAGTTCACAATGTCAATGTCCCCCCTTTTTGTACCTTTCTGTTTTCCTTTTACTCACTATGACATGAATAAATTTTCCAGTTTTCCCTTGAAAAAGGCCATCAAAAACGGCCGAAACGTCGGGCAATCTATAAATATAACGTTTGCTTAAGTATAATAGACTGAGAAAGCCGTAAATATCAGTGAATGTTCCGTAACCAGTCGTCAAACATCTTATTACTTAAAATTTTATTTAGACATTGAATAATAGTCTGAAATCCACTAGCTGATTGATATAATTTCCCCAACCAGCCTAGAATTCGCGTAACATATGGTGAAGAAATTACGTCAAGGGACGATTCATAAATTACGTAACGCTTTTAGGATAGGGGGTGCGGGTTGACAAATTGTGTGTTTTTTTTCAAAGAATTTGTTATGTAATAAAGAAGGGGGAATAAATAAAATTGTGACATGTTGTTACATGGGGGAGAGGCCATCAATTTTGGGGAATTTGGGAATTTGTGGAATGATTTAATTTCCCATCTACGTATATCACTGTTGTGTAATGCTGCTATAATCTTTTTGTATTGTTTTGTATAAATTACAGATAGGGTTTTTATTTATTTTTCTATCGTATGATTGCTCTGCTATTTAAATTGAAATGAGAGTTAGATCAGTTGTACCCATGGGGTGGTGAACCCATTTTCAGTATATTCTTATCTACACTCTACCTATTTGAAACCGTTGGCTATCATCTTTGTTTCCATTATCTCAAAGTTACCATTTCGCATAAACACATGTATTCGATAATTAACAAGCCACTTTTGTTATGTATCTCATTCTTATGAATGAAGTAAATACGAAGATACGAAATATTTTTTCGTGTAAGTTGCATACGCATTCTATGTAAAAAATACATAAAGTACGTGGTGCCAAATCATGTAATTTAACTTCCACGTTTCCGTTATCAATATACACAGGGTTCTTGATTCCACGTTTCCGTTATCCATATACACAGGGATCTTCATTTTAGTAGTGTCACAATCGAGCACGTGTTTCAAGTTGCTTTGCGAAATGAATCTGTTCGCATGGGCGAATTTGTTGAACGTTATCAGCACCGCGTGCCTGACATGTTCCAACTGGATGAAGCTGACACCCCAAGATCGAAGCTTCATTTTCGCCTTCAGCAAATGTTCCACATCACCAATACTCGGTCTTATGAATCACATTTTGTTGGTGAGACTCAGTCTTGATAGATCACCACACAAGAATAATAGTACCGGTTCCCTTTGTTCTTCAGACAATGCACACAAGAAAAAGGCAACTGTTTGCACTGGCTTGGTGCCTTTGGTGGTTGAGAATAGACTCTGCAGCGTGTTATTGAAATGATACACTATAACGTACAAAAGTTTTGATCAATTCGCTTCACGCAAAGTTCGAAAAAAAATCGCAAGTGTTTGTTTTTCACGCTGAAACCTTTGCCCATCTTAATCTAAGCAACTCCAGGCTTTTTTATCCTTCCGGCAGTCGCGCTATTGAACTGAGTGCACGCTACTCTGAAAAACTAGCGAAACTGTGTTAGCGCACCAGCGGCTGCTCGTTCAGTGGGTCATTTGCGCGACTTCCGGGGGGTTATCGTTAAGTGAAATAAATTTCTTTGATTGTCGCAGTCCAGTTACGGTACTGCAATTGTTGTTTATATCGGTGATCTCCCACTTTTCAGCTCGATTTCGAGTGCAATCGATGAGTATCCAAAGAATGGTTCTGGTCCGATAAAATTACTGGAAGACCCTCTTCTTGCTAACTCATCGGCTTTTTCATTCCCTGCAACTCCACAATGTCCTGGAACCCAGTATAGATTGACATGATTTTTCTCTGCCAACTGTCGGAGTGCGAGGATGTACTCCCATACTAGTTTCGAGCGACATGTAGGAGCCCTTTTTTGACATTAAAAATGTCTTACTCCACTATCTGGGGCTAGGTGTCATTCTAAAATCTAAACTATCTCCCATGTAACGAAACTATGTAAGGTTTGCACGCTTATAACTCCTATATTACTAGATGGATTTTAATCATTCATACACCAACCGATTCAGAAACACCTAACTTAAATATTGGTAATAATTTAATATCTCCCCAATTAAAGTAGACTTTGGAAATTGGTAAAATTAAAAAGTTCACGAAAAACGGGAAAATTACCATTCGTGAGGCAGATTTCTCAGACACAGCCGTCGTTAGAGGGCACCTTAGTCGCTCAATCGAACACGAAAAGTCATAAATATAAGCGACGCATGTCCGTTTAAATCAGTTGTTGCTAATATCCCATATGAGCAACATCGTCTCCGGGCGATGCAATAAGCGCTATCGATTTTCGGCAACGTTGGCATTTGCACACACTCGCACCTACAGAGATGCCAGATTTGCAGACAAGTCTGCAAATTCGCAGACTTTTAATTTAAGCTGCAGATTTTTTCGATGACGCAGATATTTGCAGATTTTCTAGTTTGGTTGCAGATATTTGCAGATTTTCTAGTTTTGTTGCAGATATTTGCAGATTTTTGAACATGAAGGCTTTTGGTTACACTAGCTTTCCTGACATTTTTTGTTCTTCCCAGACTTTAAAAATTATTATTGCAGACATTTGAAAAAAGTACCTGGCATCTCTGCGCACCTAAGTGACTAAACCATATACGGTTAGTTTATAAATAGAGGTGACGCGGACACGTTTGAATCAGTTTTTGTTCTTATGTCGAACGGGTAAGATCATGGCTGCAGCGTCTAGGCACTACAATAAGCGGTAGACGCTATGCATTTTCGGCAGCGGTGGCCGTGTGCGGATTTTTCGGGTACCAGCACGGTGTCACAGAATGATTTGCAAAGTGGGTGGGTGGGGTGGTTTGGATTTAATTCAATACGGTAGGATGCTGCTTGAGAGTGTTGCGTTAAAAAAATATTTATTTTTATGCATGCGTGTGCGTTATAACTTGTTAATCCATGTTTACGGCGCTTTGTAGCTGCCTAGGGTAAAGAGCCTATTGGCTTTCATATGTTTCATATTTCGGTTATATGTGATATATATTTCGGTTATATGTTTTTTATCCGTAAGGCATCTGACAACGTGCTTCTGTAGTTATTGCACTGTTCAGCAGCGTAGTATTTTATATAAGAGAGTACACTCAGGTTTTTTACGCGGTTTTTGAAATTTACGCGGCCCGTATCCCCTGCTTAAAAAAAATCTGTAATTGCATCGAAAACAATCACATTCCCAGCAGAACTTTTTGTTTTCTAATTTCAAACACTTTTCTTTCGTACTGTACAAAACGGAAAATTTTAAAAACGAACTTACCGTCCCAGCAGCAGTTTAAGCGATTAAAATTCAAACCAAGCCTTAAGCGTTACTGGACTTAAAATTGTTTTCCCAGTTTATGCAGTCAGAGTATCTGTCCTGCCCTATGTATTTAAAACACAGTTCTAATCGCGTTTCAAAGTATACAACAAATATAACAGTTAGGTAAACCAATTTAAATTTTAAAATAAATCTGTTTTAAATTATGAAACAAACCGCTGTACTGAAGATAGAATTATGTCAGTCCTATTACCACATAAAACACCTATATAACATAAAACGGTGCAGAATTGGTTTAATAATACAATGTCCACACTACAGAGATATAACACGTTATAATAATTAGCAACAAGAAAAATGTCACCAAGATAGCATAAAAACCCGTTTTAACTGGTAGTGCGAACGTTGTATAACAATGTAATCTATAAAATAATTTCATTTGTTCAACCACTAATCGATCAAGAAATACTTAACCTTAAGATTGTTTACTTAAGTTCATTAGTACATTATTGAAAATTTAAAAGGAAAATGAAATTTCATATTTCATGGAGAATCTGTATATTTCCTTTGGCGGGCGTGGGCTTCCTCATCACAGTTCTCAATATGGAACTTTTCATCTGAATATATTTTCTGGACAGACCAGCCTATTTTTACTAGATGGATCAGCCAAATAATGTCAATCACCTAGTGTGATACTTGATTAATTGTAATAATAGATTACCGTTAAATTACCTTCAATAAATTATGTTTTAATGGGGAGGGTATATAGCAAATTGTAACATATGAAAATAGGCGATTGAGCAAGAACGTGAGTCGATATGTGTGATAGATAAAATTCATTTGCACGCTCTTGAAAAAAGCTACATTTTTAATGTCACTGTGGTCGTGTCCTGTACACAACCCTTTAATTTTTTTACAATGGAGAAGACCTTTACGCCCTAGCCCAGTACACGTGCTATTGGTAGGGTCCAATCTACCACACGGGGTGCACTGGGGGCGTGTCGGGCTCGAATGGTGAGGCTGCCATTAATACCGACTAAACTCCATTGGGCTCCGCCATCATTCCTCCCAGGAACTACCTCTCGGTATTACTTCTGGGGGGATGGCTGTACTAAATGTACTCATTCACTCTCACTCACGCGTTCATACGTCCTGTATGAGGCTTACTTGGGTGCTCTCTCAATCGCACTTTGATTCACTCTCAAACACTCCCACATGAGGCTGATTTTTGTGCTCACCTTTTTCGTTCCTTGCGAGGCTGACTTGTGTGCTCACCTTACTCATTCCTTGCTAGGCTTACTTTTGTGCTCGCCCCACCCATACCATGTGAGGCTGACTTGGGTGCTCACCCTATCACCTGATTCACTCTCAATCGTGCCACTTTATTGTACCTATGTCACTCTCCCTGGCATCCCATGTGGGACATTTTTAAGGCCCCACTCTGACATACCATGCGAGGCTGACTTGTGTGCTCACCTTTTTCATTCCTTGCTAGGCTGACTTTTGTGCTAGCCTCTACCATACCATGTGAGGCTGACTTTTGTGCTCACCCTTAACATGCCGTGTGAGACTGACTTGGATGCTCACCCTTTCACTCCTCTGCCACGCCATGAGGCATCGATAGCTAAGTTCCAACATACTACGCTACGACCCTCCCGTCTTGGCATGAGGCAGTCCACTTATACGCCTATACACTCACTCTTCTGTCTTGCTTCGGGGTGGCGGGGTTTACCCCTTACGCGGTTGCCATTCGCTGCGCCAAACCTGCCTCGGCATGAACAGACCATTCACTCCCTTTTTTGCGCTTGGCCTTTTTCGCTCCAGCTAACCAATCACTGGTTAGCCGTGCCCGTCGTCTGTTGCTCGGTTCGCCAGATTACCTGTAGCCTACTGGCAATCTGGATGGTAGCAGCCGAGACTGCGTTCCACTTCTCCACCGATTGACACATCCGCTGAATAAGGGTATCAGGGGTTGTGTCCCAGCCACAGACGTCAAGCATTGCTCTTCTTTCGACGTCGAACCGATGACATACGAACAGTATGTGTTCGGCAGTTTCGTCTACACCTGGGCAGTCCGGGCAGACTGGGACCTCCGCGTGCCCGAACCTGTGGAGGTACTGTCGGAAACAGCCATGGCCTGACAGGAATTGTGTCAGGTGGAAGTAAACTTCCCCATGGGGTCTTCCCACCCAGCTCGATATGGTAGGTATCAGCCGGTGGGACCACCTACCTTTCGAGGAGTTGTCCCACTCACGCTGCCATCTGGTGACCGAGGTCACCCTAGTGCGCTTCCCGAATGACCAGCCCGACTGGCATCATGCTCGCTATCACGCAGGATGCATCGTGTGATACCGTGCGGTAGGCAGATATCACTCTGAGGCACATCACGCGGTAGGTGCTCTCCAGTTTCTGTAGGTAACTGGTTACCCTCAGTGCTCTTGAGCATGACGGACCGCCGTACCTGAGGATAGATACGGCAACGACTGCCAGTAACCTACGTCTACTGGCGCACACCTTTGAGCTGTTGGACATCATTCTCGATAGTGCCGCAACAGCAGTCGATGCTCTCTTGCACGTATAGTCGACATGGCTGCCGAAGGTCAGCTTGTCGTCTATAATGACTCCGAGAGACTTCAGACTTCGCTGTGAAGTGATCGCGACTTCTCCCACATGGATAACTGCATGTTGTGCCGACTTGCGGTTGTTGACGATAACTACCTCCGTCTTATGATGAGCGAGCTGCAGGCCTCTCGCGCTCATCCATTCCTCCACCGTGCTAATCGCGTGTTCTGCGGTTAGTTCTACCTCAGGAATTGGCTCCCCGTAGACCTTCAAGGTTACGTCGTCGGCAAAGCCGACGATCTTGACCCCAGGAGGGAACTTCAGTCTCAGAACCCCGTCATACATGAGGTTCCATAGCACCGGGCCTAGGATCGAGCCCTACGGGACTCCGGCGGTAATCGGAACCCTTTTCTGACCGGCATCGGTCTCGTATAGCAGTACGCGGTTTTGGAAGTAACTTTCCAGGATCCGGTACAGACCCACTGGTTGCCTTAGCCGGTGTAACGAGAGCGCGATGGCATCCCATCTTGCGCTGTTAAATGCGTTCTTCACGTCAAGTGTCACTAACGCACAGTATCGAATACCTCGCCTTGTTCGTTGGATCGCTATCTCGGCAGTATGTATCACTGAGTTGAGAGCGTCCACTGTGGACTTACCCTTCCGAAAGCCAAACTGGTTGCTTGACAGACCGTCCGTACCTTCCGCGTACGGGGTTAGCCTGTTGAGGATGATCCTCTCAAGCAGTTTGCCAGTCGTGTCTATCAGACAGATTGGTCTGTACGCCGATGGGTCGCCTGGCGGCTTCGGCAACAGCACCAATTTCTGCCTTTTCCATCTATCGGGGAAACGGTACTCGTCAAGGCATCTCTGCATAGCTGGCATGAACATGTTCGGGTTCGCTATGATCGCTGCCTTGAGAGCGTTGTGTGGAACTCCATCCGGCCCTGGAGCTTTGTTCATTGCTAGGGATTTAGCCACTGCGAGTAGTTCTTCATTCGTCACTGGAGCCACCATTTCGGCCGTGCCCGCACTGTCTCGTAGTGCAGGTGGCCAGGGGCTTGTGGCTCGAGACGGGAAGAGTACTTCGATAATCGTTGCCAACCGGTCCGGAGACCATTTTGGGGGTGAGGAGCCCCCTTTGGTCTTGGCCATCACAATCCTGTAGGCGTCACCGCACGGATTCGCGTTGGCACTCTCACACAGGTTGTCGAAACACGCTCTCTTGCTGCTTTTAATGGCCGTGTTGAGGGCCAATTTCGCAGCTCGAAATACTTCACGGCTGTTCTCTCTTGCATCCTCGGTGCGAGCTCTTTGCATCCTACGTCTAGCTCTGAGGCAGGCTAACCGTAGAGATGCAATCTCGGCACTCCACCGGTATACCGGGCATCTACCGTTTCTTGGCAGTGTTTTTCTCGGCATAGTGGCGTCGCACGCGCGTGATAGAACAGCTACCAGCGCATCCCCGCTTAGATTGTCGGTGTTGGCCTCCAGTCCCAGGGCCGCGGTGAAAGCTTCGCTGTCGAAGTGATTGGACTTCCACCCGCGTACCTGACAGGGATCTCCCGCCCTCGGATGCTGCACACCATAGTTGATCTTAAAGCGGATTGCTAAATGATCGCTATGGGTGTAGCCTTCGTCTACCCTCCATTCCATGCCTGGAGTCAGACTCGGGCTGGCAAATGTTACGTCAATCCATGCCTCCACTCCGTTTCTACGAAATGTACTAGCGGAGCCATTATTAGCTAGCACAGTATCGAGTTTCACAAGCGCCTCCATTAGCGCTTGACCCCTGCTATTTGTACAGCGGCTGCCCCACTCCACTACCCAAGCGTTAAAGTCTCCCGCTATGACTACCGGTTTCCGGCCCACTAGGTCCGACGAGAGCCTGTCGATCATCTGGTTGAACTGTTCTATGGGCCACCTTGGTGGGGCGTAGCAGCAGCAATAGAACACACCATTGATCTTGGCAATCGCCACATACGTGCAAGAGAGCGTCGACTGCTGTTGCGGCACTATCGAGAATGATGTCCAACAGCTCAAAGGTGTGCGCCAGTAGACGTAGGTTACTGGCAGGCGTTGCCGTATCTATCCTCAGGTACGGCGGCCCGTCATGGTCAAGAGTAACCAGTTACCTACAGAAACTGGAGAGCACCTACCGCGTGATGTGCCTCAGAGTGATATCTGCCTACCGCACGGTATCACACGATGCATCCTGCGTGATAGCGAGCATGATGCCAGTCGGGCTGGTCATTCGGGAAGATGAGGAGTGCTTTGAGCTACGTGGAAATAGGGGAGCCCGCGAGCGCACCAGGGCGACCTCGGTCGCCAGATGGCAGCGTGAGTGGGACAACTCCTCGAAAGGTAGGTGGACTCACCGGCTGATACCTAGCATATCGAGCTGGGTGGGAAGACCCCATGGGGAAGTTCACTTCCACCTGACACAATTCCTGTCAGGCCATGGCTGTTTCCGTCAGTACCTCCACAGGTTCGGGCACGCGGAGGTCCCAGTCTGCCCGGACTGCCCAGGTGTAGACGAAACTGCCGAACACATACTGTTCGTATGTCATCGGTTCGACGTCGGAAGAAGAGCAATGCTTGACGTCTGTGGCTGGGACACAACCCCTGATACCCTTATTCAGCGGATGTGTCAATCGGTGGAGAAGTGGAACGCAGTCTCGGCTGCTACCATCCAGATTGCCAGTAGGCTACAGGTAATCTGGCGAACCGAGCAACAGACGACGGGCACGGCTAACTAGTGATTGGTTAGCTGGAGCGAAAAAGGCCAAGCGCAAAATAAGAGAGTGAATGGTCTGTTCATGCCGAGGCAGGTTGGCGCAGCGAATGGCAACCGCGTAAGGGGTAAACCCAGCCACCCCGAAGCAAGACAGAAGAGTGAGTGTATAGGCGTATAAGTGGACTGCCTCATGCCAAGACGGGAGGGTCGTAGCGTAGTATGTTGGAACTAAGCTATCGATGCCTCATGGCGTGGCAGAGGAGTGAAAGGGTGAGCATCCAAGTCAGTCTCACACTGCATGTTAAGGGTGAGCATAAAAGTCAGCCTCACAGGTTGGTAGAGGCTAGCACAAAAGTCAGCCTAGCAAGGAATGAAAAAGGTGAGCACAAAAGTCAGCCTCGCATGGTATGTCAGAAGTGGGGCCTAATAAAAATGTCCCACATGGGATGCCAGAGGGAGTGACAAAGGTACAATAGAGTGGCACGATTGAGAGTGAATCAGGTGATAGGGTGAGCACCCAAGTCAGCCTCACATGGTATGGGTAGAGCGAGCACAAAAGTAAGTATTTTTACCATTTTTTTTTGTTAACCATTTTTGTTAACGACCTATTGAGTTAATTTGTCAACAGTTTTTTCGGCATTTAATTAGCAAGGGACTGGAAGGTGAAGTATATTTTTCAATATTTTTTCAATATTCGGAACCGACAGCATGAAGTAACAAGTTACTTTACGCTTGTTCGGACATGCCGTAGACTCAGGTGATTCGCATTTCTAATGCCAAAAGACCCTGACCCCTACGGTAGCAGACAAAGGGTTAAGTCGCCGGTGAGCTCTAAGCTTGCATATATGATCCTTCCACGCTTTTCTAAACTTTCTCCTTTCAACACCTTGCAATCCCTTTAGTACTATGGCTCTAAATATTGAAAAATATACTTCACCTTCCAGTCCCTTGCTAATTAAATGCCGAAAAAACTGTTGACACAAAAGTAAGCCTAGCAAGGAATGAGTAAGGTGAGCACACAAGTCAGCCTCGCATGGAACGTAAAAGGTGAGCACAAAAGTCAGCCTCATGTGGGAGTGTTTAAGAGTGAATCAAAGTGCGATTGAGAGAGCACCCAAGTAAGCCTCATACAGGATGTATGAACGCGTGAGTGAGAGTGAATGAGTACATTTAGTACAGCCATCCCCCCAGAAGTAATACCGAGAGGTAGTTCCTGGGAGGAATGATGGCGGAGCCCAATGGAGTTTAGTCGGTATTAATGGCTGGTCACCATTCGAGTCCGACACGCCCCCAGTGCACCCCGTGCGGTAGATTGGACCCTACCAATAGCACGTGTACTGGGCTAGGACATAAAGGTCTTCTCCATTGTAAAAAAAAAACGCCCTCGGCGGAGGAGTGTGTTGCCTCTTGAACCGGGAACCGTCCCGTTGTACAGATTGCCACCATTCCAGACCCGTCCGACACCCAATTGCCGTTGCCGGCAGGGATGCGGTACGGGTCTGATAAGAGGGCGACATCTATCCTCGACTCCGAGACCGACTGCCACAGCAGCTGTTGGGCTGCTGCACAATGGTTAAGATTTAGCTGTGTGACGTTCACGGCTTCTTCTTATTTGCCTCACCGAAGGGACACGAAGATCCGCCCATAGCATGTTTATGGGCTTGCTTCTTAGCGGTGCAGATAAGGCACTTGTGTGCCTTAGTGCAACCCCGCTCTTTATGCCCCTCCTCGCCGCGGCGACGACATAGTTTGCTCCTATCTATGCCTTTGCACTCGTAGGCTTTGTGGCCGGACTCAAGGCACCGATTGCACCTATCCACTGAAGGCGGCTGGGGTAGACTAATAGGGCATACCGACCAGCCGATCTTCAGCTTCCCTTTCTCGGTTACCTTTTTGGCATCCGCCTTCAGTAGTCTGAGGTAGGCTACCTGGGTGCCAGAGGGTCCATCTCTAAGTCGCACAGAGGCCCGCTCGATTGTGACGTCGCATTGTTCCTTAACGGCTGCGACGACAGCTTCTGCGGTCGTGAACTCGTCCAGATGCTTGCACTGGAGAGTCATTTCCGCCCCTAGCGACCTGACTTGGGCGCCTTCACCAAGGACCTCTTGGGCCAAGGCCTTGTATACCGCACTAGATTGTGCGCCTCGCTTCAGCACCCGAAGCATTTCTCCCGTGTTGGTGCGTCTCACGCTACGCACATCTTGCCCAAGGGCCGACAGGCTTTCGGCCGCCTTCATCGACTTTAGGACATCGGCGTATTTGTCCTTGTCGGTTTTTAACCACAAGGCTTCGCCTCTGTCCTTGGCCTTCTTCGCGGGCCGCGGTACCTCCGGTGTCGGTGCCGGCTTCTTCCTGGTGACCAGCGTCCAGGGGTTTGGGCCCCCCTGCCCCGGTCGCGCCGGGTTGCTGGTACCAACGCTCTGCTCAGCGAGGTCACTCTCGCCCTCGCTTACCTCGCCCAGACGGCGTTTGACCTTAACGGTTGCACGCCGTATGGTGTCGCTTTTTGCACCCTCGCCTGGCGACTTCCTAGGGCGCTTCGCGTTCGACGCCGTCTTGCGATTGCCCTTGCCTTTTCCCTTCGAGGGGAATTCGGCCGCCGCTTCGAGCGACGTGGCTGCTCCATAGAAGGTGAAGGCCACTGTCTGAGTGCCCGTATCGACCTTCTCTTTTCCCTCCCTCTTGGAGGCCACTGTCTGGGTTTCTCTGTCGGACTTCTCCCGGCATTCCACCCTCTTGGCATAAGCCTGCTGTTTCTGTCTTGCGACGCGAACAGTTTTTCGGAGTTCCAGGAGACTCTGTTTCAACTCCTTGCTTATGTTTTTCTTTGCGTTAGTGTACTCGATTATTGAATCGAGCTGCTCCACCACTTTGCGCATCGCCGATAATGGCCCGTCCGGTGCGTTGGTAGGGCTATTTTCTACCACTGCTAGGGGGTCACTGGTGCTTTCAGATGCAGCACTCATCGCTCCACTACTCTCCCCACGGGGGGAGACCTCGCCAAACCGCCTCTAGCGAAGGGGTTTGGCACCTCCGTTTGTTTACTATTTTTATTTTTGTTTTCCATATCGAATCCCACGAGTAGCGCGAGAATAAATGTCCGCCACGCCAGAGCTCCGCATTAGCGTGGTAAGGGACGCTTACTGTGGGGGTTGCCCAGGTACCCCACAGGCTCCGTTAACGATCGAGCATCTTTTTCACCCCCTCGATCACTCATCCCTCGGCATGGGTCGCTTCACGCCTTGAAATTGGGGTTATGATCTACCTTGCTTTACGTGGTGACCTCGGCCCAGATCATCACAACCATCCTCCTTTACCAGGGCTTTGGACCTGTAGCTCTGGTTCTCAATAGTTCCATGTACGTATATTATTACAGACATGCCACTATTGAGATCCGTCATTCGCTAGCGGAGTTATGTAGGAGCCCTTAGGGCATTTAGTGCTGTCTGACTATCGGAGAAAATGCAGATATTTGCATACTGGTATCTTCTCTTGGTGATTTAGTTACCATTGACAAAAACGTTGATCCCATCCTTAGTGATACGAAAATATTATTGCGTTGAGACCAGCAATTAAAACCGTGTTTCTCATAGATTTTTCTCCCAATTTCATGCTTATTGATATCTGCATATCATTTCAGTACTAGAATATTATTTTCTTATTTTCAAAACATGATAAAATTACGATCACGGAGTGTTCATTTTAAACGCAAGATACACTGATAAATCGAGTGAACAGGTTACTGTTGTACTGTTCGCCTACATGAGCTCCGGGGACAAAAAGCGAAAATAAAAGAAACGAAAATTTCCGCTGCACAGCGAAACGATGATGTAGCATGTGTGTGTTATTATGCCGATGGCGCTGGTGGACAACACTAGTCCCAACGCATAGTGTAAACTGATCTGTCCGCTCATAGCATGGGGAAGGAGTAGCAGTTTACCACAACGGGTCTATCTCGGACTCGGGAGAAAAAGCTTACAGAACAGAACAAACATAACATTCCCGAATGAAAATGTTATCAGATCCATGACTTTTCCAGTCGCTGCTGCTACAGTATTGGGCGTGTCGTTCTCCGGTACATTTCGCAAGCTTGTTTGCAGATGATGTTGTCCTGATGATAACAGGCGAGACTTTTGAGGAGGTGGAGATGTTGACGATAGAGACAATAGGCATCGTGAAAACCTGGATGGCTGACGTCAAGTTCCAATTGGCTCACGACAAGACCGAGGTAGAGCTGGTCAGCAACATTAAAAAATCCAGCGTGTCGAGATCAGCGTCGGGGGATAATCCATCCCATCGATGCGTGAGCTGAAGCAGCTGGGTGTGATAGTCGACGATTGGTTAAATTACAACAGCCATGTCGACTATGTATGTGAGAAGGCTGCGAGGACAATTGCAGCATTAGCAAGGATTATGCTGAAAAACGGAGGAGCAAGAGGCAGCATGAGAGGCCTCCTGGTGCGTGTATCATCCTCAATACTGAGGAATGGCCTACCGGCCTGGGCTGCTGCGCTGAACTTAAAGCTGAACCGGACGAAGTTGTCAAGCACGTTTCGTCTAATGGCTGTTCATGTCGCTAGTGTGTATAGAACGATATCGTAGGAGGCGGCATGTGTAATTGCCGGTATGATTCCGTCACTCTGACTGGGGACGTAAAATGCTACCAGCGTAGAAATTACCGCAATGCATTAAGTGGCTACAGGAGTTGGACAACGCGAAGAAGGGAAGGTGGATCCACCGACTCATCCCAAATGTGTCGTTTTGGGAGCATAGGAAGCATAGAGAGATGAACTTCCATTTTACGCAGTTTTGGGTAGAGATGCTTACGGAAGTACCTGCATCTGTTTGGACACGCTTCGGTACCCCTTTGCCCGGAGTGTGTGAACGTGCAAGAGACACCGGAGCATGTGGTCTTCGAATCGGACCGACCTTGACACCACGAAGAAGTTCGCAGGGGTATACGTGGTGTGACAGTGGACGATATCGTCGAAGAGATGTGCCATGACAAGCATATCTCGGATGCTGTCAACAGAGTGGTTACCAGTATATTCTCCGATCTGCAGAGAAAGTGACGAAGGGACCAACAAATTAGCCAACCGACGGTGTAGACAGGGTCCACCGCTGAGGACCAGTTGAGTAGTATGCCACGTTGCACCACGTTCGGGTTGTGAACCGGACGTCAGGCTCCACCGGAATCATCGGACCGACCTCGACAGCCTGCCGGGTAGTTCCTGAGTAGGTAAGATCCACCGTCGGGGATTATCCCGAGTAGACCGCGTCGAATTGCTAACAGTGGGTCATTTGGACGCCAGTGAACCAAAAGCTACGCTCCATTCGGAATCTCTGAATAGACCTCAGAGCCTACTGGCTGGCCCGTTGAGTAGGCTAGCTCCACCGCCGGGGATTAGACCGAGTAGACAAAGCGGTAAGCTAAATGGCTCACTGAAATGAACATCAGTATCGGGAGCAATCTACCGCCAGGGAATTCCACCGTATTCGCCGTGGACTACCCGACAGATCGTGACAAAAAGAGGAGCTAATTGTCTCACGAAACACCGGTACTGAGAGAAATTCCGTTGCCGGGGAACTCTCAGTCGGAGTAGGATAATATCCTATTTGATCGCGATTTAGCTGGGAGCTGAATGGCTCAAGGAAGCGGGTATCGGTGTTGGGAGAAATGTCTCCGTTGGGAAACTATCAGTCGGAGTAGGGCGAGTTCATCGTCGGGGACGCGATACATAATTAAGGTTATGGGCGCAAACAGTTTTGTTTAGCTAATTACAGCTTTAGGACTGTAGTACAGTGCGAGAGATATGAATTCCCATTAGGACTCTAGTTATTTGTAACTTGACTTGTTTCAATAAACTTTGGTTCTTGTTTGGACTTATCTAACTAGCATTAAATTGGTGTTAGTTACTGACGAGGAGAATCCGAAAAACTAAAAAATCATACTTTATGTAAGGTCTTGTGTCCTTATGCACATAAAATTTGATCTTATCCAAAAATGTTCCCGTTTGAGAAATTTGCCTAGTTCCAGGCTTTTGGTTCTAAAACCAAAAAACGGTTTCGATTCACATTCCTCGTCGGCAAACAGAATAAAATTATAGTAATCATTTAAAATTTAAATGCATTCTAATATTAAAAGTAATTAATTTATTTTAATTTTTAGGTTTGCCGCTGAGTTTGATAGTTGGTGTTCGTTATGCAAAGTATCTAGCAAGAAAATTCAACAAGCCGATTATTCCAATTCATCACATGGAAGCACACGCACTGATGATTAGAATGACAAACAATATTCCATTTCCTTATCTCTGTATACTCTTAAGTGGGGGACATGCTATACTTACATTAGTAAAAAGCGCAAGAGACTTTTACATCTTAGGAGAAACAATCGACGATGCCCCAGGGGAGATGTTTGATAAAATAGCAAGAAGATTGAAACTTCGAAATATACCTCAATACGCTTGGTTGTCTGGAGGTCAAGCGATTGAGAAAGCAGCAGTTAAAAGTCTCAACCCTGCAACTTATAATTTCCCAGTACCGCTCTCGAAGTATCGAGATTGCCAGTTTAGTTTCGCCGGATTGAAAAACTCGGCCAGTCGGCACATACTACTGCAAGAAAAACGCTTAGGTGAGCTCATATACGAAAATAAATAACACAATGCTGTAATATATATATATATATATATATATATATATATATATATATATATATATATATATATATATATATATATATATATATATATATATATATATATATATATATATATATATATATATATATATATATATATATATATATATATATATATATATATATATATATATATATATATATATATATATATATATATATATATATATATATATATATATATATATATATATATATATATATATATATATATATATATATATATATATATATATATATATATATATATATATATATATATATATATATATATATATATATATATATATATATATATATATATATATATATATATATATATATATATATATATATATATATATATATATATATATATATATATATATATATATATATATATATATATATATATATATATATATATATATATATATATATATATATATATATATATATATATATATATATATATATATATATATATATATATATATATATATATATATATATATATATATATATATATATATATATATATATATATATATATATATATATATATATATAATTGAAGGGTGAATATTCAAAGACATATAACCGCCAATTTTTCAAAATTCATTTCATTTATTTTTTTTGAAAGTTTAAGCCGATGCCGTGAATTTTGCAAAAGTTTTATTGCTATTTAAACCTTTTTGACCACATTTCTGTCAAGGTAAATATCCCGTCCCGTTTTTGACGTATAAAAGTGATTGAATGTTGAAAATCGTGTGTTCGATTATATTCAAGCATTAGTTTACAGACATTTTGGTTCATGAAACAATTTTGTAGGTCCTATAGTATTTCCGGAGAAAATCCTGAATCAAAACGACGCCTTTGGGAAAACGCATTCCAGCAAAAATGATTCCTAAAGACCTGAGTCATTTCCTGTGGCATTCAACGTTAATATTAATCAAAAAGGTTTGTCCAAAGAAATAATGCATATACACTCGAATCTACACTGCAAACGGATTTATCAAAATTTTAACTGAAAAAGCTCCTTATTTTTTAATCGTTTAGTTCTGATTTGGGCGAACTAATTATTTGTTAAAAACCGATTTAATCCACCTAGCAGTGAGATGAGACATTTCTTACACATTTCACTATTGGATTTGTTGCAAAACTCACGAGAAGTAGGCACCCAACTAGAGGTGGGATGAAAACAGTTTCTAGTCTTGCACGAATAAAATCTCGAATAAATTATAGAAATCAACAAAACGACCGAAATAAAAAAGTAAAGCAAAAAATGAAATACTTGGTTTTTAAATTCATAAAATGAGTAGAAAAATTAATGTAAATCAAAATTATAAAATACACGAATGAAATTAGATTAGGTTATCAAATTAAAAATTAAGATTATATTTAGAAGTAGTTATAAGATTAATAGAATAAATTGACTCATACTAGCAAATTGAATGAAATAAAACGAATGACTGGACATGAAATGCATAAAATGAATCAAATGAATCAAATGAATCAAATGAATCAAATGAATCAAATGAATCAAATGAATCAAATAAATCAAATGAATCAAATGAATCAAATGAATGAAATGAATCAAATGAATCAAATGAATCAAATGAATCAAATGAATCTGTTCGCGCGCACTGTTGGTTCTTCGGATACTTGGAGTGAAAAAAAAACTGTAAATTCACTGCGCGAACAGAACCGCGTAAAGAAAACGTGTATTTTCGTGGACTGTATATTTGATACTAAAAACTCTGACTTACATCTCATGCTGATCAGCGACCGGCGAACGATCGTGCCAAAAAGGCCTATTGCTTCGTGTCTACATGCATCAGATGGATGAGATAGACCGAAGCAAGCTATGCGCTAGAACGGGACTGACCCATTCTCCGATTTGTCGGAGTTGTAGGGTGGTTGTGAAAATTTAGTTGCCTTAATTTTTCTTCTTGCTTCAACATACGCCGGCCGCCTTGAAATCTCTGCGAATTTCAATATATGTCTCTCCTACTCTAACTACTGGCTAACTCTACATTTCAAATTAGGCTATATAATCATATAATTCAACACAAAAACTAAACAATATTTTCGGCTTGTGTTTTGCCAATACTCGGTGCCGCCAGTGCGACAGTTGATCGGTTGACCTTGACCCAATTCTACTTTGCGGTGATAATTCTTCTGCTGTTGGGTCGATCAAAAGTGCATTCGAGATGCAACGTATTTGTTGTTTTGCTGATATTGTGTCGGTGCTGTTGCTGTGTGAAGATAGTTTACCGAAACCATTTCGCTGCTGCTGTTATTCGTGGGCAGTCGGTGCCCTTTGCTGCTACGGTGGAATTCATTTCTGCGCATTTCGTGACTTCTTGGTTGGTTCCAATGGACATTCCGCCGGATTGGGTGCGTCTCTCAGGACTTCGGTATAAGTACCAACGAATATTCATTGGTTTGCTGCTACTATGATCGGATAGTTTTAGTGATGGTGACGTCATCGATGATGGTGTGCTGATGGATGTTGCTCGGGTGCGGTGAGATTCGACGGTACGCTGGTGATTTTCGGTATGCTACGAATGTGCTGTGACTGCGATGGATCTCTACGCTGCTTTAATCGTCAAGTCGAGCTGGTCATGCTTGCCAACGACTCCGGCGTGGACATCAAGAGGATGAATTGACCACTTCTTCCTCCGCTGCAGGCTAGACGTAGTTGTACCTCGAATAAACCAAGCGTGATGTGTGGTTTTAGAACGGATTCTTCACAGAGGACAGTACAAACTCGAACATAATGCAAGCATGCAACATCAAAAAACATGGACCATCACCGAAACAAAACAGATTACCTCCGAATGTGGGAAATCATACAAGGATACTCATTTAGCTTGAGTGCGGGTCGTCTAGCATTCCGGGAGATGACCGAAATCTGACGTTGCGACTGAGAAAGAAAATTCTGATAAGCTTTTTGAAAATAAAAAACATACATAACTTAACTGGTGGTTGCGGAGATCCAGAGGAGAGATCTAGGTCTCTTCGGGTGTTGAGTTGGAGTTGTCACGGATGGGTAGCACGCAGATTTTGAAAATCTCTCTTCGGTAGCTACCATCCTTCGTTTGTACTGTTGCGACACGAATGTTTCCATCCGGTCCAGGATGAATTTCCGTTATGCGCCCCAACTGCCATTTCAGTGGGGGCTGATTTTCGTCTTTCAGGACAACCATGGTCCCAATCGCTAAATTTTCCTTCCGTCGCATCCATCTGGTTCTGTTTTGTAGATCAGACAGATATTGTTCCGACCATCTTTTCCACAATTGCTGAAGAAAGTGCTGATTTCGTTGCCATGCTGCTAGTCGACCTTCAGGAATACTGTCCAGGTTTGGTTCTGGTATTGCCGTTAGTGGCCGATGAATCAGAAAGTGTCCTGGAGTTAACGCTTCGAAATCTGCTGGATAGTTGCTAACAGGTGTAAGCGGACGAGAGTTTAAAATCGCTTCAATTTGTACTAGTACTGTAAGCATTTCGTCATGAAGCAAACTTCGTGTTCCGATAGTGCGTTTGAATAGGGTTTTGAACGACTTCATTGCTGACTTCCATAATCTGCCAAAGTTCGGCGATCGTGCTGGTATGAATTTGAAGTATATTTTGTCCTCTGAAGCTTCCCTTATTGCCTGTTCTTGAAACTGCTGATTGTTGAACAATTTACGAAGCTCGTCAATCTCCCGTTTTGCGCCGACGAAATTTCGAGCATTGTCGCACATGATGAGTTCCGGCTTGCCTCGCCGGGATGAAAAACGTTTCAGTGTGGCCAAGAAGGCCTGGGTTGTCAAATCTGCTGCTAATTCCAGGTGCACTGCTTTGGTGACCAGGCAAACGTAGATGGCTACAAAGCACTTCACTGTGCGATTTTTGCGATACGGATAGCCTACTAAAAACGGTCCACAGTAGTCAACTCCAACACGACGAAACGGTAAGCATGGTGTGACTCTTTCTGGCGGTAGATCCACCATCAGTTGATCCTGGACTCTCGGTTTCACCCGAAAGCATGCGACGCACTTATGGATTACGCTTCTTGCTAAATCACGGGCGAATGTCGGCCAGAATCGTTCTCGAACTGCCGATATCAGTAACTGTTGACCCGCTAGGAACAGCTTCTGATGATAGTACTCCATTACTATCCTTGCTGGAGGGTGACGACGATCCAAAATGAACGGATGCTTTCGACTGTTCGACAGATTTGCGTGCCGTAGCCGGCCGCCAACGCAGAGTATGCCTTCAATTAGCTGAGGATCGAGCGAAAGGATCGATGAATTACGTAGTGGACGAATGTTGGTCAAATCCGCCAGCTCTTGTGGGAAACATTCTCGCTGACACAGAGAGACAAGTGTCCGTACAGCGCCGTCGAGTTCCTTGACGGTTAAACTTCCTAGGTTTCGGCAATTCCGATTTGCAGCTTGAGCGTTGAAACAGGCCCCATATGCCTTCTCAGAGGTATCACAGAACCCATGGAGCTGTATGCCGATGGTATCGGATCTGATTTCAACCCAGCGAGGTACAGACAATCCCTCAAGACCAGTCAAGTTTCGACGATATTCATGCCAGCGATCCTGCATGCCTTCGGCAAGTGGTTCATCCCAACCACAGTCAAGTTTCCACAATTCTTGAATGAACATCTTGGCCTGTATGATCACGGGCCCTGCCAGTCCGAGTGGATCGAAAAGTCGAGAGACATCCGACAGAACGGTGCGTTTGGTGATGACCGCCGATGAGTTCCACTGCGGGGTGCTGAATTGGAATCGATCTGTACTGGGTTCCCACAGTAAACCTAGCGTTTTAACGGTGGATGTTGGGGAATCAAGCTGGAGAATAGTGCGATCATCTCTCAGATGTTCTGGTACCTCTAACAGAATCTCCCTGCAGTTGAAGTTCCACTTTCGTAACGAGAATCCCGCTGATTCCATTAGGCTGATCATCTCGTTGACAAACATTCTACCTTCCTCAGGTTCGTCCACTCCGGACAACATATCGTCTACATAAAAATCCTGCCGGACCACCTTCGCAGCAAAAGGGTGTGTCTGTTGACCATCTTCTGCTAATGTCTGCAAACATTTTGTCGCCAAATACGGCGCGGAAGCCGTGCCATACGTGACCGTAGTCAATTGGAAGATTTTGATGGGTTCTGCTGATGAATCTCGCCATAGAATCCTTTGCAGAGGCTGATCGGCAGGCTGAACTTGCACCATGCGGTACATTTTTGCGATGTCCGCGACTAGTGCGTAACGATGTAGACGGAATCTGAGAATAACATCCAACAAATCGTCGTGTACGACAGGACCGACCATTAGAGCATCGTTCAGAGAGTACCCTGAGCTAGTTCGACATGAAGCGTCAAACACTACGCGCAGCTTCGTAGTCGTGCTGTCAGGTTTCAAAACAGCGTGATGTGGCAGGTGGTAAACGGTGTCTGAAGTATCTTCGACGACTTCGCTCATATGACCAAGAGCTTGATACTCGTGTATAAATTCACTGTACTGCGCTTTCAACTCCGGGTTCGCTGCCAGACGTCGCTCTAAACTCATAAACCGCTTAACAGCTGTACCTTTTGAATCACCGAGCTGCTTGATGATCGATTGCTTTTTTGGAAGTGTGACTTCGAATCTACCCGTCTCATCTCTGAATGTAGTCTCGCTGAAGATTTTCTCGCACGCCGACTCTTACGTGGAATTCGTGCTGGTTGTTCGACAAGTTTCTAACTCCCAAAAGTTGGCTAATTGATCTTGAATCTCGGCTGTTGAACAAACGTTGGTTGTCGAAATTGCACCGCTAGATGATAAACTGGGAACGCGACCGGAAACTATCCAGCCAAAAACAGTTTTCTGCAGAGTAGGCCCGTCTTCAGTTGCCTTGTATCTACCCTCTTCAAACAGGTCGACGTAATACTCCGCCCCGATAATCATGTCAATCGGACCGGATTCATAAAACCAGGGATCGGCAAGAGCTGCTGCTTCGGGTAGACACAACTGCGATGGATTGAAGCTTGCTGTCGGTAACGCCAATGTTAGCTTCGGCAAAACATGGAAACACATCTCCTCGGCATATGACGAAATCTCACTAGACCGTGCAGCAACTGCTGCACTGACGGATCTTGTTGACGCTACACTCGACGAACCAATGCCCTGAATGCACAAGAATGCTGGCGATTCACGGAACTTAAGCTTATTTGAAAAACTAACCGTCATCAGGCAATGCTGCGAGCATGAATTTAGCAAGGCTCGCGCAAGCAACGAATTGCCGTGACAGTCGTTAACGATCACAAGCGCCGTCGAGAAAACAATATTGTGTGTAGGTGCGTTGGGGAGTGCTATACATGTTTGGCTAGTCGAGGCTGTGTTGGTGTTGGACAGTGATGTGGTTGTGTTATGCGAGTTGGCGGTGTTCGTCTGTGCATTGGTCGGATGAGTGTGTATTTGTTGGTTCGGACTGTGTTGCTTAGTTTGTGGCTGTCGTGGCTGCTGGGTACTGTCTGAGGTCTTGACTGCGGAAGTGAAACGGAGGATCCTGTCTGCGGTGTTTCAGTATGCAGCATCGAGTGGTGACGCTGATGACAGTGATGACAGGCTCCTCTCTCGCAGGTTCTTGCAACGTGTCCTGGACGCAGACAGTTGCGACAAAGCTTACTCCTCATAACAGCGCTGATGCGATCTGGAACAGACTGCTTCTGAAACTTTGCACACTGAAATGCTGAATGCCACGATTCGCCACAGAATGGACACTTCCCAGATGTCTCCACAAGCGTGCGACAGACTGCTACCTTCTGGGAACGTGGATCGCTGTTCATCTTGGATGGGATGGAAATGGATTGCAGAACGGAGCACTGACTACGCAAAAATCCCATCAAATCTCGATAATTTGGGACATCCTTGGAGTTATGATGAGACTCCCATTGTCGAAGTGTTGAGAAATCCAACCTCGTGCATACCATATAGGCAAGAATCGTGCATCAGTTCTCTGTAGACTTCACCAATCTTCTCTAACATCTGCAAGTTTTTCTCAAACTGGCCGATCAGTTGACTAAGTCCGTCGTAACTCTCCTTCTTCAGTGGCTCGATGAAAAAGAGAGCATCTAAGTACGCCTTCACAAGCAGCTTTTTATTCTCGTACCGTTCTTGCAACGCCTTCCAAGCCACATCATAGTTTGCAGCAGAAATCTCGACCGAGTTAATTTCCTGGAGCGCTTCACCAGAAAGTGACGCCCTCAGGTATGTGAATTTATCGATCTCGTTCAGCTGCGCGCTTTGGTCGATGAGACTACGAAAAGTGTCACGGAATGTCACCCACTCATGAATTCGCCCACCGAAACTTGGAAGTCGTATCTCTGGAAGTTTTACTCGGGATATAGACGGAGACGTCCGATGCGCCGATGAATCGGAGTCGTTGTGGCTGGTATGCAACGGGTCCTTGCACAACTGCAGCTCTAGTAGCTCAGCCTTCAGGGTACAAAAACGATCGTCGAAGTCGTGCATTGCCTGGTAGTTTGTCTCTTCGAGGTGGTGCAATGCTTTCTCTTTCACTGCAGGTTCAGCACCAGCCTGCTTCTTTTCCTCTTCTTCTTCCTGCAAGAGCTTCAGTTTGGCACGCACCGTATAATATTCTTGCTCTAGCACGTTCAATCGCACACTTAATTGACGCGCTTCCCGTTCATCGTCATAGTTCTGAATAAACTTGTCAATGAACATTAAACTGTTTTGCAACTGTCGTTCACGCTTCAACAGTGCCTTCACTTCACTAACCATTTTCAAATTTTACACCTCTCACTCACTGCACTGTAGAAATCAGGAACTATCACGCACTAATCACCTTCACTAGCACTCCCGTTTCCGAAAAATCACCGATCGACTCGACGTTCCACGATCGCGATCTCGCGAGACAGAATACAGACTTATCAACCCAATTGACAGCAGCGAAAGATAATCGCACAGAGGAGCAAACGACAGCCAGAGATAACCAGCGAAATACCGAGACCAAATTTAATGGTGGACACGACTCATGCACTCGCCAAGAAAAAACTCGCATGCATTTCATAACTTTATTTGCAACCGTCACAACTTTCGGTGGCCACTTGCAACAAGCCACCATACACTGTACTTCCCTGGTATGTTTAGACCAGATCCCATCCGGATCGTGGTGCTTCCTGCTGCAATCGTCGCGTCCAATTGTTCTCGTCACACTCCAGTAGCGTTGGCGCCGCGAAACTGCGTCTCGATGGCGTCCACTGCGTTGTCCGGCGTCGAAAATGGAGCACTTCACTATTGTTCACGGGCTTTTAATTGTTCAGCCTTGCCCGGCATTTAGTGTCACTTTTCAAAGGAACAACGTCCCGCCAAGTATCCGAAAACCGTCACTGTGATCCGGCTCGAAGGACCAAATGTTCGCGCGCACTGTTGGTTCTTCGGATACTTGGAGTGAAAAATAAAAACTGTAAATTCACTGCGCGAACAGAACCGCGTAAAGAAAACGTGTATTTTCGTGGACTGTATATTTGATACTAAAAACTCTGCTAAAAAGGCCTATTGCTTGGTGTGTACATGCATCAGATGGATGAGATAGACCGAAGCAAGCTATGCGCTAGAACGGGACTGACCCATTCTCCGATTTGTCGGAGTTGTAGGGTGGTTGTGAAAATTTAGTTGCCTTAATTTTTCTTCTTGCTTCAACAGAATCAAATGAATCAAATGAATCAAATGAATCAAATGAATCAAATGAATCAAATGAATCAAATGAATCAAATGAATCAAATGAATCAAATGAATCAAATAAATCAAATGAATCAAATGAATCAAATGAATCAAATGAATCAAATGAATCAAATGAATCAAATGAATCAAATGAATCAAATGAATCAAATGAATCAAATGAATCAAATGAATCAAATGAATCAAATGAATCAAATGAATCAATATATTTATTTATTAACAGATTAAGGCCGAAGTGGCCTGTGCCGTATACAAAAGATTCCTCCATTCCACTCGGTCCATGGCCGCGCGTCGCTAGCCACGCAGTCTGCGAAGGGTCCGCAAATCGTCTTCCACCTGGTCGATCCATCGTGCTCGCTGCGCGCCACGTCTTCTTGTACCGGTCGGATTGCAATTGAGAACCGTTTTCACCGGGCTATTGTCCGACATTCTGGCTACGTGCCCGGCCCACCGTAGTCGTCCGATTTTCGCGGTATGACAGATGGGCGGCTCCCCCAACAGCTGATGCAACTCATGGTTCATTCGCCGTCTCCATGTGCCGTCTTCCATCTGCACTCCACCGTAGATGGCACGCAGCACTTTCCGTTCGAAGACACCAAGTGCGCGTTGGTCCTCCACGAGCATTGTCCAAGTCTCGTGCCCGTAGAGAACTACCGGTCTAATCAGCGTCTTGTAGATGGTCAACTTCGTACGACGGCGAATTCTGTTCGACCG
>NW_026684245.1:0-2000 GCF_030247195.1 Topomyia yanbarensis | reverse complement strand
TGATTCATTTGATTCATTTGATTCATGTGATTCATGTGATTCATTTGATTCATTTGATTCATTTGATTCATTTGATTCATTTGATTCATTTGATTCATTTGATTCATTTGATTCATTTGATTCATTTGATTCATTTGATTCATTTGATTCATTTGATTCATTTGATTCATTTGATTCATTTGATTCATTTGATTCATTTGATTCATTTGATTCATTTGATTCATTTGATTCATTTGATTCATTTGATTCATTTGATTCATTTGATTCATTTGATTCATTTGATTCATTTGATTCATTTGATTCATTTGATTCATTTGATTCATTTGATTCATTTGATTCATTTGATTCATTTAATTTATTTGATTCATTTAATTTATTTGATTCTTTTGATTCATTTGATTCATTTGATTAATTTGATTCATTTGATTCATTTGATTCATTTGATTCATTTGATTCATTTGATTCATTTGATTCATTTGATTCATTTGATTCATTTGATTCATTTCATTCATTCGATTCATTTGATTCATTTGATTCATTTGATTCATTTGAATCATTTGATTCATTTGATTCATTTAATTTATTTGATTCATTTAATTTATTTGATTCTTTTGATTCATTTGATTCATTTGATTAATTTGATTCATTTGATTAATTTGATTAATTTGATTAATTTGATTCATTTGATTCATGTGATTCATTTGATTCATTTGATTCATTTGATTCATTTGATTCATTTGATTCATTTGATTCATTTGATTCATTTAATTCATTTGATTCATTTGATTCATTTGATTCATTTGATTCATTTGATTCATTTGATTCATTTGATTCATTTGATTCATTTGATTCATTTGATTCATTTGATTCATTTGATTCATTTGATTCATTTGATTCATTTGATTCATTTGATTCATTTGATTCATTTGATTCATTTGATTCATTTGATTCATTTAATTCATTTGATTCATTTAATTCATTTGATTCATTTGAATCATTTGATTCATTTGATTCATTTGATGCATTTCATTCATTTGATTCATTTGATTCATTTGATTCATTTGATTCATTTGATTCATTTGATTCATTTGATTCATTTGATTCATTTGATTCATTTGATTCATTTGATTCATTTGATTCATTTGATTCATTTGATTCATTTGATTCATTTGATTCATTTGATTCATTTGATTCATTTGATTCATTTGATTCATTTGATTCATTTGATTCATTTGATTCATTTGATTCATTTGATTCATTTGATTCATTTGATTTATTTGATTCATTTGATTCATTTGATTCATGTGATTCATTTGATTCATTTGATTCATTTGATTCATTTGATTCATTTGATTCATTTGATTCATTTGATTCATTTGATTCATTTGATTCATTTGATTCATTTGATTCATTTGATTCATTTGATTCATTTGATTCATTTGATTCATTTGACTCATTTAATTCATTTGATTCATTTAATTCATTTGATTCATTTGATTCATTTGATTCATTTGATTCATTTGATTCATTTGAATCATTTGATTCATTTGATTCATTTGATTCATTTGATTCATTTGATTCATTTGATGCATTTGATGCATTTGATTCATTTGATTCATTTGAATCATTTGCTTCATTTAATTTATTTGATTCAATTAATTTATTTGATTCATTTGATTCATTTGATTCTTTTGATTCATTTGATTCTTTTGATTCATTTGATTCATTTGATTCATTTGATTCATTTGATTCATTTGATTCATTTGACTCATTTGATTCATTTGATTCATTTGATACATTTGATTCATTTGATTCATTTGATTCATTTGATTCATTTGATTCATTTGATTCATTTGATTCATTTGATTCATTTGATTCATTTGATTCATTTGATTCATTTGATTCATTTGATTCATTTGATTCATTTGATTCATTTGATTCATTTGATTCATTTGATTCATTTGATTCATTTGATTCATTTGATTCATTTGATTCATTTG
>NW_026684243.1:0-2000 GCF_030247195.1 Topomyia yanbarensis | reverse complement strand
GAGAATCAATTTCCGGGCAATCGTTTTCCAGGGAAAATGCTACCATGTCAGCATTAGTCCGGATAAAGCAGATTTCGGCAATCCCAAGATACTAAAACAGTGGCAACAGTGAACTTCGTGTTCGCGCTATTTCCCCTTCAAACCAACACATCTGCAAGCATATAGATAGCCATGGTAATCTACCTATGCCAGCGCGGCGGCGACTGAGAATGTGTGTGCATCAGTATAAAAGCGCTACTCAATGGGCCGAATTGCAACATTCGGTATTGGAATCTCGCTGCTGCTGCTACTGCTGCAGGTGTGCTGTGCTAGCCTACTAAGTTATTACCTACAACCAAGAAGATGACTGGCCGTGGCAAAGGAGGCAAAGGGCTCGGCAAGGGAGGCGCTAAGCGGCACCGCAAGGTGCTTCGTGACAACATCCAGGGCATCACCAAACCCGCCATTCGTCGTCTGGCTCGACGTGGAGGAGTGAAGCGAATCTCCGGTTTGATATACGAGGAAACCCGTGGTGTGCTGAAGATTTTTCTGGAAAACGTTATCCGGGACGCTGTGACGTACACTGAACATGCCAAACGGAAGACCGTCACTGCGATGGATGTCGTCTATGCGCTTAAACGCCAGGGACGCACATTGTACGGTTTTGGTGGTTAAGCCCTCTACCGTTCACGACAACACAAAAGGCCCTTTTCAGGGCCACCAAATGTTTAGAAAAAAGAATTAGTTTGAAATGTATCCTTCATATTTTCATTCATGTTGCAGGGGCGTACTGTTTAGTGTGCGATTTTGATTGATATGCGAGAGACCAGTGTTACGACAACGCGCACAGTCGCTGGGTTTCCCTTTTTTTTCATATACGCATTTCCTTTTTCTTTCTCCTGAGCTTGCGTATCATGGGACAAAACTGCTCGTTTCTCGATAGCAACGAACCGCCGACCGACTCTTTTGTTCGCGCGCGCTCGTTTCAGCTTACCACGCTTTCACCTATCTGTGTCTACCTATGAATTTGCGTACCTTTAACTGGTCTGAAAGTTAGGTAAAGTTGATGGCTGGTGAGTTAGTACTGTATCAAACAGGAAGCAATTACAACACACACACACACACACACACACACACACAGGGAGAGAGATTGAGCAATCGTAAAAAAGACCAGTTTGTGATCTGCGTCGGGGGACAATCGTTCCCATCGATGCGTGCGCTGAAGCACCTTCGATGTGATGGTCGACGCGTGCGGTTTATTAGCTCACAGCCATGTCGACGACTATGTATGCGAGAAGTCTGCTACAGAACGATGTAGCGAGTTGATCAGTATATTCTAAATAATAGAATTTTGAGTTAGCCTAAGCAATGCGAAATAACACTGATGATTAGTGCACTAAAATCAAAATCCGCAACTAAAATGTTGGATTTTTTTTCAAGGTATTTCTCTCTCTCTCTCTCTCTCTCTCTCTCTCTGCCGTCGAAACAAGAAAGCATTTCGCAAGCGCGTTGTACGGTTCTACGAGCAACACAGGATCCCCCGGCGAAAAGTGTACGGTACAATATTTTAAAAGCGAAAATGTTGCGTCATCGACTGTTTACAACACCTTTCGACGCGGCAATCTCATTGCCGCTTGCCGGTTGATAAAAATTATTTTGCGTAAATATTTTGTTTTGCACGAAGAAAGCTGTTTGCCTGGCCAAAAAAACACAATCGCTCCCGAATGCCCATTCGATCCCATTTGTACCCTAAAAATCACAGCCCGCTTCACAATTTGCTTCAGTGTCGCCCTATCGCCGATTTCTGCGGGAGTTTTTTTTTGTTATGAGAGCCACGAATTGCAAACAGTTGATTGGTAGAAGATCACGAAATGCATTAGCAAAGTTGACGTAGACGCCGTACTACGCGCCTGTTCCGACATCAAACGGAAACTTCGTCGAACAGCATCCAATTACGGATCGGTTTGAAATGTTCACTAATTTTTGGTCAACAATGGAGAACGTATCTTCTAATTTCGATT
>NW_026684242.1:0-2000 GCF_030247195.1 Topomyia yanbarensis | reverse complement strand
AGCAAGCAAATCTGCAACTCTTCAAGCACAAGCGATCGACCTGAGCTCGAAAAATTATATTGCTGGCTTTCAATTTTTTGTATATAATTTTGAAGTCCCTGAAGCAAATTTTGGGCCAATGACAAAATTATATTATGATTGCTGGTCATGATGCCAACCAAATATCAGCGTGTAACGCCGTGAACCACTTTTATGGAAATCCAGTTTCATGTATACGAGGTATGCTATTCATTCTTATGTTAATTTTGAGAAACTAGTTAGAACAGATGACAGATGTGTAGCAAGAATCGTCCTCTAAACAATTACAGAAAAACATACTGAGCAAATTTGCAATCGAACATCGGCGAATCTACAATCTTGATTTGGTGTTGTGCGTTAAAAATCACGTTTTTTAGCTCAAGCTTATAAAACAAAATAAATCTTTCTTTCATCGTAAAATTAGTCCAATTTAATAATGTCGGCGAATTCGAGAGCTTCAAGGCTTCAACAAATTGTCAGATAAACAATCAAAAGCCTTTCCCATTTGTCCTACATTGACTGGCACACTAAACCGACGCGGTGGCAGCTGGAAGACCGCCACAACACACGTGTCTCGTGTCCCAAAGCAACATAATTCTTTTTTTTTTCAAATCGACAAGACGTCTAAATCCACATACTTTCCGACAGGTGTGGGCCACACAAACTGGTGGACAGAAGTATGTCCGGGAAAAAACGGGCAATTAGCCGATAGTTACACGTATCGTTGACAATCGCTATGTGTCTTATATTTCCCTTCGTCGAACGGCCCTAAGTCGGTCGTGTGTACATCGTTTTCTCTATCGTGTCGTTGGTTGGAATGTTTTGGACGCGTGCTCGTTGTATTTTCTAGTCACGATAAAACAAAGAACGCCAGAAAAGACGCACCAAATTAGGTCAGCGGCAGTCTACTCAAAAATAAACACGCGCAATTCGGGGTAATTTTCAACGTCCATCATCTATAATCGCAAATGAATATATTGACGAACGTATACACGGAGAACTTGCATTGATTCGGCTGATGGCGTGTGATAAAATTGAGGAGTTTTTAATCTGAATCCACACGAAACGCCTTACTTTAGTGAACGCGGAATATAACAGTTGTTTGACATTTCACGTGACGCATTCGGAAAGTATTGATTAAATTCGAAATGTTGATTGTGTTTGTGAAAGTTGAGAACAAAAGGACGCATGAAACACAATACGGAAGAAACCTCCTCGTGACCAAAAGAAAAATGGTCACTTTTTTAGGTCATCGACTCGGACGACGATAATCGCAACCAAGCATTAAACCAAATAGTGCTGTAGGAAAATTTATTACTTCTGAACTTGGTTCACTTTTTGCGGCTGGCTGGCAAGGTGCCATCATTGCGCCGCGGAAAGTGGTTTTGTTGGGGACTGTTGCATGCTATCGAATCGCAAAAACCAGCACAGCCTTTGTTTCTAGGTTGTGGTTGTCCGCAGGTTGGCTTGGCATCCGACGACGACCACGACTTGGACGTCATCCAAATGGAATTCAAAAGGCCTCGACGCTGCAATGTAGAAAAATCACCTAAAATTACTCGAAATTAGCGTGTCATGTTTTCCGAACGAAAATTGGCCAGAATCAGATCCAGATCAGCCAACCACAACTGGAAAGCGTAAGAATTATTACAACCTAGATCCACGTTGCCGGGAAGTGTAACGGCCTGGCTGTTGTAACCTTCGAACGATAACCATCAATTCGTGAGTTTGCGAAAGCTTGGTGGTTTTTCTTTTCGTCACTCATGTCAAATCTGGCAAATCACCCTGTAATTGGTTTCTGTCCCGACCCGGCTTACACAGTGTAGGTGGTATTATATTCGAACATAGAAGCTCGATGAATAGAATCTCATTCCCACTGTCGTAATAAACGCGGCGGAGACGGCGGCTTGCGGTCATTGGCATTGGCTGAGAAAATTGCAACCTGACATGATTGGTTGGTTGGTTGCCGGCAGAATTCAATA
>NW_026684241.1:1547-2000 GCF_030247195.1 Topomyia yanbarensis | reverse complement strand
GTTACGATCGACGAGTACTAGCTGGGGGCAATCGCCGTAGCGTTGCACAGAATACGGGTTCCGGACTATCTATGCAAGGCTCTGAAAAGTTACTTCCAGATCCGAGTACTGGTCTACGAAACGAATATGGGGCAGAGGTCGATTTTGGTCAAGGCGGAAGTACCTCAGGGCTCCACCACACTTGGCCCAACGCTCTGGATTTTTTTTATTTCGATTATAGAGGTTTTAACCTTACGATCATTCGCCTCTTCGGGTTAGAAAAATCTCTTATGAAAAATTTATAACCCTATGTGCGGGGTCGGGACTCGAACCCAGGTGCGCTGCGTACAAGGCAATTTATTTGCAAATACGCTACGCCCACCCCCGCTCTGGAATATAATGTACAACGGAGTATTAACATCGGAACTGCCGAGGGTAGTTGAGATCGTCGTAATGAAATTCCAAATTGGGTCT
>NW_026684241.1:0-1047 GCF_030247195.1 Topomyia yanbarensis | reverse complement strand
TATATATATATATATATATATATATATATATATATATATATATATATATATATATATATATATATATATATATATATATATATATATATATATATATATATATATATATATATATATATATATATATATATATATATATATATATATATATATATATATATATATATATATATATATATATATATATATATATATATATATATATATATATATATATATATATATATATATATATATATATATATATATATATATATATATATATATATATATATATATATATATATATATATATATATATATATATATATATATATATATATATATATATATATATATATATATATATATATATATATATATATATATCTATATACAGAAATTGAACTAATAACTAATACGATACTTAACTGCCTATAATCGCAAGTCAGTCCCATGTAGATAGGGAATCCCATAGAACATGGGACTGACTTGCGATTATGGGCAGTTAAATACTATCTGGAAGTAGGGGCGAATATAGCGTAGTAGGTGAGTCGATTGCCTTGTACGCAGCTCACTTCGGTTCAATCTCCAACTCTCGCACATAGGGGCCATTAAACTGACCGATGGGAAAACTATGGGCCTACTATGAACTGCAGCGACTACTGTAAGTATGCAAATAAAGAGGATCATAATTTTTTTATCTACATCGTTAACTACGATAACTACTACAAAAACAGTCAGCGGATCGCAATAAGCTTACAATAAAACTGTGTTAATTTAATTCCCAGCTATTCACTAAAAATGTGTTAAAATCTAGCGGCAATAAATTACAGGATCGGCACAACCCAATCTCAGTCATCATTCAACCATCAATAGTGATCGAGCAAATTATCTGTTTAGAGGCAATGGAGCACATATGAAAATTTATGTTAATAAGTTAGTCAAACATAAAACCGACTATTGGAAAAGGGCGTGTTCCGAAGCTTTTTTATCTTTTCCCATGATGGTGCGGGACAAGCTCAATGCACCTAATAATTTCAACAGTTTTAGTGTTTTGTATCACAG
>NW_026684240.1:1832-2000 GCF_030247195.1 Topomyia yanbarensis | reverse complement strand
CAGATTTTTGGGAAAGTAACTAAGCTATGCGTTTATTTGTTGGCCTGTCAAAAGCTAAGCTGTCAGCACCGGGTTGACGCCCAGCCAAAGTGGGAAAATGTCACCAACATTCGGAAATCAATGATCCAAAAGTAGGAAAATGTTTCTCGCTTTCAAACGCTGAAAAGA
>NW_026684240.1:0-1332 GCF_030247195.1 Topomyia yanbarensis | reverse complement strand
TTCACGTCATTCCAAAACACTACACATTAGACTTTCAATTTTTTCCTCCGATATCGGTTGTCATTCAATTCACTGCCCCCTACAAAAAGCCGGCAAATTTCCGTTTAGCGCCACCACGTGCTGCTAAAGAGCCACCAACCCGCCGAATTTTCCCGTGGCGCACAGTATTCACAGTTACCGCGATTATGCTGACACACTTTTTTTACCGCGCGCTTTCGTGCTCCGCTGGTATTATCCACGTAGTTCCGCACAGGCAGGAAAAAGGTAAGTCCGTGTACGGTTTTTCACACACCGATTTCGTTTCTAGACCGAATTCAACACTTCCGCTCGGGTCGCGCGGTGATCCTAGACTACCTCCCGGAACCAAACAGCGAGAGGTCAGAACCCCCCTCATACGAAGGAGGGAACGCACGCCAGAACGCACTCCACCGCAGCCTGTGAAAGCGAGATGTATGTAGTGCATCAGTAGCAGGGACTGAGAGAGTAACCGATTCGAACGATTCCTCTCCGGCTTGCTGGGTCGCTCTCGTTAATCAATCAATCGCCCGCCAGGCTCTCTCGCGCCATCCTTCGTCGGTTTGTGGTGCATCCAATTTTTATGCTCAGTTTCAATCCTGATGATGGTTTTCTCTTTGTGTGGATGTTCCTGGTTACCATCGGTTTTTTGCCGGTTACTTATGCTCGGCAGGTACGGTGATAGTCGCATTACTTTCCAGCGGGCAGTGTTTTTGGTCTACAGATAACAGAGACGGCAAGGAAAAGAGAGAACTACACATGCGAGAGTTGCGGAGAAAAGAGAAAATTGAATTGTGAAATTTATGTTGAGCGAGCAGATTCAAGATATTCGCGTTAGACGGGTTCGACTGTAGGCGATTGAAGCATTGTAGGTAGCGCATGGAGGTTGAAAATTCTTCACAGATCGTAATTCTAAATGAGGCTTGAACTTTTGATGTTCGGTGTGAGCGTGTATGTGTCGTTCATAAATATATTCCTTTTTGTCATTGTCCAATATAGGCTCAGGAACAATTTTTTTTTTGTATTCTTTCTTATACCCATTTCATTCGAAGGGACATGTGGATATAGAATTTTCATTGATCGACCAATTGTACATGCTTGAAAACAGAAATCCCACCGACAAATTAATAGGTTTAAAAAAAAATATTTTACTAGGCTGAATCACTGTCAATAAATAAGCGAATATAACTTTTCCCATATTTATTAACGGAAAAATAAACATATCTGCTTCGTAATTGAGCGGGACCAGTTGAGATTGCAAAATGATTATATGAAACAGCACGCTTGAGAATAATCAATACCGACTCAGGCCACGTT
>NW_026684239.1:0-2000 GCF_030247195.1 Topomyia yanbarensis | reverse complement strand
ATAAAAGAGACTGTGCTGCATACATTCTCCCCACAAATCTGATGGTTTAATATTTACCCATCAACAACCATGCCCACATTGTTAGAGTTCCAAGGATGCTCTCCATACGATGAAGTATGCAATGCACTCTTTGCATTTTATGGGGAAAAAATTTCATAGTTTTTTATGTGATAAATCATATCAGATTACCTTAGTTTGAATTATTTTGCATTGCTCCATTCCTGATAATGAGAAAGCGGACACTTAGATTAGAATGGTTACGAGAAAAGGCATTAGAAGGTAATATTCATGAAAGATCACATAGTTTCAACGAGTTTTCCAGTATTTCTTTTCAGAGGACGCTCGAAATTTCGTAGAACAATGGAAGGTTAGGAATCCCAAAGGCACAACCAAGCCTTGGATCAAGGAGATGGATAAGGCTCGTGACTTCATTCGGATGATTTCTCGGTTCATGTCCAGTCATTATACGTTGGATGAGCATCTCCGATGTAGTGGAGTCGTGAAGAGCGGTCTCAGCACTTATGATGTCAATAATCGCAACATTAAACATGTTGTCTGGTCGTGCGCCTGGTGCCCTAGCGCCAGATCTTCGTTAAACGAATTCCTTCAGGCTCGTTCCAGTCCGAGATGCCAGCTATCCTTGATCTCCCTATATGTCTCTCATATACGTATTTTTTAACGCGATAGATGGCCAAATTTTGTTATCTCTTCTCATTTAATTGATATGCTGTCAGCTACAGAGTTCCCAACGGATCCAAAAAGGGCAGTCGGCAATCCGGTTCATGATGTCCTTTAGTATTCTTCCATATGCCAAAAATCTGCAAGTTAAATTTCTTCTTTTCCCTAACATTGATGTCCGGCCTCTTTTCACTTTCCCTGATAGTATCTTCTACTCTGATGTTGAAATCAATTCCTCCTGTGTATATCTTTTGTCTTCTTTATAATAAGCCTAATAGTCTCTCCTTGTTGCAATTGTTAATCAAATAATAGTTTGTGCTAAAAAATAACAAATTGTGTGTTAAAATATATTCCCCGTAGTATTACTAAAAAGTTTAAATTTTAAACAAATCCTAACTATTATACCATATTTTCAAGAAATTTGAATTGTAAGCTAAAATAAAATTATTTTGCATCGAGAATTTCAGACGCATGCATTTTGTGCGCATAACAAATATGCGGTTAATTTCAGATTTCAGTTCGTTCCAAACGTTCGAGTGGGTATTTCCCGTCTCGGTTATTTTCGAGTGGGTAGTACTACCCATACTACCCACGCTATCCGCCGGCCCTGGGTGTGATGATCAATCTTGTCTTCTCTTTTTAACTACTTGGGATCTGGTTCGATTCTGAAGGTACTTGGAAATGTCATATTTGACATCTGAAACATGCATGCGAACATACAGAGTAATCAGTATCAGTGTTTGCGTGTTACATCACTGATAGAATACATTCGTAAATCGCTACGAATTAGTTTCGTACAGAAAATTTTCATGAAATATACAAACTTTTCGTACATATAACGAATTATTCGTAGTTTTTATTGAAACACTTTTTTTATATTCGTAAAAACCACGAAACGACTTTCGTTGGCTTATTACAAAACGGCTTCATTAGGCAAACGAATTGTTCGCTGCTATATACGAAAATCTACAATATTTACCAGCACCTTCGGTCAAACCGTCAACGTTAAAAGAGTTTCAAAAGAGGTAGAATATGGTGTCCTTGTTGCTATACGTCAGATAATTGTTGATCATCACGACTAGAGCTTCCATTTCCCGACGGTTTTCAGCTTCCCGGGATTCGGGAAATAAATAATAAAATTCCCGGGAAATCCCGGGATCCCGGGAATACAGAAAAAAAATAAATATGTGAATGATTTTCTTAAAAAAAAGAATAAATTGAAAAGTTTTCAAATCCGTTTGATTGCATGTATATCTGTCCTAAAAGCAGTAGTCAAAAAAGCGATTTGGTATCCTACACATCATTCAATCATTTGATAACTC
>NW_026684238.1:1777-2000 GCF_030247195.1 Topomyia yanbarensis | reverse complement strand
TGGGACTTGGATGCTCGTAATGGCATGTGGGAAATGTTGGCAACATAACAACCTCAGCTCAGCTGCCTTTTCATTACGAGCGGCCAAAATTACGTCAGCACTTACATACTGCCAGCCATTATTTGAGCAATGACGAGGACATTCTTTAACAAGATGCTCGGACCCCACTTGAGGTTTTCCCACAACGACGAACTGCTTTCAGCTCACTCCGTCATGCACATAT
>NW_026684238.1:0-1277 GCF_030247195.1 Topomyia yanbarensis | reverse complement strand
TATATATATATATATATATATATATATATATATATATATATATATATATATATATATATATATATATATATATATATATATATATATATATATATATATATATATATATATATATATATATATATATATATATATATATATATATATATATATATATATATATATATATATATATATATATATATATATATATATATATATATATATATATATATATATATATATATATATATATATATATATATATATATCACTTTTTGAAAACTATTGATGTCCAAGTTTAATACATTTTCCCCCCTCTCCTTCACAGTAGAACCTCAGCGATCTATCCCTGTATCTACAATATGACATTGCTTCACGAGTCTTCGATGCATACCCTTTTTGATAACCGTCTACCCAGAACATCATGGCATACCTCACATGCAGATGATATAGAGAACATCATGACAGCATCGGAGTGCCAATAATTATCCGAAATATCGACCCTCCCCTCGCTCCTGCGATTACAGGGTGGAAAATACAACAAAGTGTGCATATCCGCCACAATGATCAACCAGCAAACCTATTTACCAACGACCGGTGCGAAAACGGGTGTCTACATATATTATTATCGCTTAGCGTAATCAAAATACACACGCATTTGCTTACGCAGACTATCAGTCTTCTGGTGGTTATAAAAATACTTTCCATGGATAAAGTTTCAACCCGAGACCCGATCAGTATCAATGTTAAACCCCTCCATATTTTAGACTACTTAGGAGATTCTGTTAGGCCTATCAGAGAGAAGGATCGGCTGTATATGATGCAACGCTGACACCTCCCAATGAGCCGGATATATTCTTTCCTCGTGTGATCCGGAGAGTTTCATGTATTTACACCATCTCATGAAGGTTTAGTTTGATTTAGGAGGAACAGGAAATGATGATGTGTAAAAACCTTATCTATCTATCTATCTATATATGCCCGGTAAAAAAAAATGCGGACGATCATGATCAGGCGATTTAAACAGTTTGACGTTTGACTCAATTCGCCTGTGCTAATTGCCCCTGGCAACAAATTCAATTTGCGAATGCGATTTAAAGGCAATTTCAACACTTAGAGAAATTTTCTGGCGGCTGAAATGGACTTGGTTGTTTTTTGCGTTTTTCAAACATGGCGGTTCACGTTTGGCTTAAGCTTCATGTTTTTTTAAATTTCAAAATCCGCGTAAAAAACCTGAGTGTATTCTACTATATAAAGTACTACGCTGCTTAACAGTGCAATAACTACAGAAGCAC
>NW_026684237.1:1789-2000 GCF_030247195.1 Topomyia yanbarensis | reverse complement strand
CTCAGAGATCAGATCAGAGCTCAGATATCAGAGCTCAGAGATCAGAGCTCAAAGATCAGAGCTCAGAGATCAGATCTCAGAGATCAGAGCTCAGAGATCAGAGCTCAGAGATCAGAGCTCAGAGATCAGAGCTGAGAGATCAGAGCTCAGAGATCAGAGCTCAGAGATCAGAGATCAGAGATCAGAGATCAGAGATCAGAGATCAGAGATA
>NW_026684237.1:0-1289 GCF_030247195.1 Topomyia yanbarensis | reverse complement strand
AAACCACAATCAGCGAGGACTTCAAGCCGATGTTGGAGGAATCTGTAATTCCTCAATTGAGCGAATGAGACGAAACATTTTGAGATCATCTGCGAAGGACCAGTAAGGAGTCATCAGCACTAAATACATACACATCATTGAAGTGAAACAGAAACATCAATGGTCCCAAGTAGCTTTCCTGGATCTCTCCACTGACAACCATTATCGAATAGAGCCGAGATGAAGCTCTGGTAATTGTTACATAACCCGAATCAGTAATAAGGTGGATCAGGGCCGGCGGAAAGCGTGGGTAGTATGGGTAGTACTACCCACTCGAAAATAACCGAGTGGGTAATTACCCACTCGAAATTTTTAACCATTTCAAAAAATTTAGATGTGCAACGCATGTATCTCGCACTACACACATTTGAAAACATCGATGTACCACAATTCCATTTGCTCAAACGAACGTGATTTATTGTGAATGTAATGTCAGCGTGTGCATTGCGAAAAGGGAAAAATCCTTACTAATGGACCCCTTACCCTATGCTTTCTACCCACTCGGGCGTAAAGTGTTTCGCCGCCCCTGACTAGGTGAGGAGTGAGGTAAGCGTGCAGCAGGCTGCAGGGAAGATAGATGACAGCGAACAATTTTGTTTACATACTGACATCCAAGCAAACATAAATGGAAATGTATACATGTATATTATCATAACTAGTAAACAACGTTATTAGTTGTCGTTTTTATAACCAACATGGCTGATCGACGTTTTTGAGGATCGTATCACCTGAAAATAGAAGCTCCTTGGCCTACGGTTAGGCCCACAAATGGATCGAGTATATTAGGCTTTGTTTCTCGTACTCTACTTGAGGGTATACTTACGTTGCAGTTATGGTTGTAGTTGGCCGTTACAGCGATCTGAACCAGAGTGAATGAAATGAAGACTTAAGGAATAAAATATTTTAGAAGTAGTGAAAAAAACCAAGGGAAATTAAGAGTTTTCGATTACATCACAGGACGCCATGACAGTCAGCTAAAAACCAGGACATGTCCTGGGAATTCGTGTGTGTATTATTGGGTCACCCTCCCACTAATACACACACGGATACAGCATTGGTGGAATACTGTCAAGATAAGCGTGCTGGAAATGCCCGATATCTCATGCGTTTGAGTATTTATGAAAACGTTCATTTTCGTTGTATATTCGTTGAAACAAAATTTAATCAAAAATTCATTTCAGCGCAAAAAGTTGAAAACATTCGACAAACACTGTTAGAAGTCGAAAGAGTCATTTCCCCGATTCCTGTAG